>NC_059292.1:34174042-34276542 GCF_017591435.1 Portunus trituberculatus | reverse complement strand
TAATGCGTGGCCGCTTGTGTTCTCCGGTGTCGCCCCTTTCAACACCAACAGGCATGCAGGGGTGTACCGTCCCTGCCCTGCTGTTACGTGTTTGCTATGCAGCAACGACTCAGAGGCGAAAGTGGATGATCAGAGAGTGCCTTGATAGAAACTAGAGATGTTGAAAGTGAGAAAATTATTTCAGATCTGACTGTGTATAATAATGATATAATCTTGCGCTGCAATAGTTGTCTAGTCATAATTGCAAGAGACGCAATTACTCCGTTTCCTGTCTGTGATATACGTAAATATAACGCGTGTGTGTGAAAACTCCAAAATTTGAATTCATTTATTATAAAACTACTATTGACGACTGGTCTTCACCAAGAATCTGAAAACAAGTTGACGAAAATGGCTCACCGCAAGATAGGCAGTATACGATCGAAGTTCGGAATTTCACGAAGTATGAACGACCTGACGCATTTGTTCTCTGACAGAAGTAAAAGTGACTCAGAAGCAACTGACGACACAATACTGGAGAATCGGTCAAGCATGAGATATGAAAAGAAGTTGTCCGTGAGAATGAGACGAATGCGTCATAGTGGCAAATTCGGCAAGCATCATTATAAAGATGAGCGTTCTGCGTCCTGTAAGGAACCCAATGAAAAGGGAATTGAACATGTCAGCATCTTGGACGTTCCGGATTGGACTGCGAGTATTAGTAGCGTTAATGACAAAAATAGAGACGATTGCATTAAAAAGGTGAACGTCAAAACAAGAGAGGAAAAAAGACACGAAAAAGAAAGAGAGAAAAACGAAGGCAATTCTACATTCCACACATTAAAACTTCCCGATGAGGTGGACACGACTGCATCAAGGAAGAGTTCGACATTGTCATGGCCGTCCGAGGGCCATCTTATAAATGAGCTTATCTACGACTCTGAACATGACTTTGAGTAAGTACTACTCGTACTTGTAATACATCTCAGGTCCTCAGAATCAATTAGTATTGTAACACGACTTTTCACCACGCGTCAATAAGGCTCCCTTCGCTGTGTGGGAATTTTTGCATGTCATGTATGTGGTGGCTTTTTTGATGGACCAGAAATCTTCAATGCCATAAATTACTCGAATATGTGGTGAATCCTGAATGAACTGCAAAGTGAAATGCGAAACGGTTCGACTCGAACCGTTTTTTTTTTTTTTTTTTTTTTTTGTGTGTGTGTGTGTGTGTGTGTGTGTGTTCGCAGAGTACAGGATTCAAGCCCCATTCCGTTCTCGCGTCTTTCCACATCACTCAACTGAACCAGTTGTATGTTTTGGGTTCGGTGGATGAAGATGTGTTTGATGTGTCGTGTTTATAAGACATGAGTGAGGAAAGATTCAGATCGGAGTGTAGGATGAGGTAAGACATGTTATGAGGCTAGTAATGAGCGACCTCGAGTGAGATGTACTGCCCCGAGACTGTCTGATTATAAACTGTAAACCTATTGGCGGGAGTGTGGGATGAGATAAGAAGCACGCATTGGGAAAGCTTCAAGTAAAAATAATGGGAGATCTATCATTAACAGTTGGTTCAGAGGGACATACATTGTGAAATATAAATGAAAACAAACTTGAGTGTTCCTGCAGTAGGATCAAGGCGGGAAAATATCACTTATATTTGTAGGTAGTGCTGCCATCCCAGTTATATGTAAACATATTGGAGATATTGCTGTGACAAAACTAATAAATAAATGGGATTGTGATCAGCTTTGAGAGAAAATCATTGATCAAGGTACGAAATGGTGTGGAGTAGAAGATAATGTAATCTTAAAGATTTTTCTCCGTAAGTGGCGACACATGAAAAAGAAATACTGCACAGTGAAGTAATGAAAGAACAAGGGGACATGCATTTAGTTTGTAGAAGGCAAGTGTAATTAAAGCCTGAACTAAGTCGAGCATCACATAATAGAAATTTGAAAGGTGCTATGACTTTCATGAATTTATGGCATAACTAGATTGGATAAATGTAGAACTACAAAATTATAAAAGTACAAATAAAATTCAATCCTGCAGATAAGTAGAGGCACACCAAATGTTGTAGCCTGTAATGTCTAAGACCAAAAAACAAGATAAATTGGTATTTTTCTTAAATTTTTGCTCAAACTGCTCTTTTTTTTCAGTATTCTGGAGGTTAACTCTGCATCTATGGAATCATTAGATGAAGGTGGCAATGAAGGTATGAATAAATTGTTCCAGAGATATTAATATTGTATGTTTTATATTTAGCAGTACTTACTTTGCAGATTAAATATATTTAGTGTTTGGCAAGGTTGCATAAGACACACTGAAAAGCCTTAAATGATAAATATTGAACAAGGTTGCTGACAACAAATTGGAAACCTTGAAATGACAAGTATAGGCCAAGATTCCATGACTTTCAAAACTGTTTGGTGTGCATGTGCATGTTATCATGTTTAGCATAAGTAGTTGTGTACTCATTTCAGAACCTGATCTAGATGACATTGATGCTGACCCAGAGCTGAGACTGCTGGACAAGGAGCCAGAGCTGTGGGTGCATACTGTAGAGAAAGAAGTAAGAAATATACGTTTTCCATAAAATAAAATATTTCATTATTTTGTAATATATATGTATTTGGATTTTAGGGAGTCTATTATTGTTACAAAGGAAAACATGCCTGATTATAAGTGCTTTGTTCAAGTAATTGAAATTGTATGATACTAATTTTACCAAAACGTAATTATTGATATGAACACTTACCGTATACTTATACCCAAGCTGAATGAAATTATAAAGCACTTGTTGAATAACTTCAATGAACAACATTTCTATTGATATTAATATGTAACAATAATATAATGCTACAAAATACTAAGATTTTATTTATTTCAGGTTGTGGAGCAGCTGAAAGAAAAAGAAGTTAAAAAACAAGAACATATATATGAGTTAATCATCACAGAAAAGCATCATTGTCGTATGCTGAAAGTTATGCAAAAAGTAAGGCTTTTTCTAAGTAAGACTTTTTTTTTTTTTTTTCGTGGAATTTCCTTCAGACACCATTTCACATTATTGGATTTTATTTCCCTTTATGTTGTAATAATTACATTAAAACAATTAATCACAAAAAGTTTAATTCTTTAGATTTTGGGGGTATATAGGTGAAGCAGCTTTGCGTGTTAGGGGAATCGTTACCAGAGGTGATTAAATGACTTGCAAAGAAGCACTTGATCTGATTCAGTCTGACACCTGATCTAACATTTATGACCAGGGCTTTCAAATACTGTACTGTACAGCTTGAGATTTTTGTCATTGTTTTAACTGTAAGACTGCAATGAAGATAGTTTGGATAATTTTAGAATAACCACTGTTTTAAATCTTGTGGTAGTAAAGGGATGAATGTTTTCACTAATTCATTGAACACTGAAGTGCCTTTATGAAAAGTTGCCTCTTTTTCAGGTGTTTGCTGAAGGAATGGCTCGTGAATTGAACATGCAAGAGTCAAGAATCAAGAGAATATTCCCCTGTCTGGATGAACTTATAACATTACATTGTTCATTTCTCTGGAGACTGAGACAAAGACAGAGAGGTTGCAAGTACATAGAAACTATTGGGGACCTCTTGGTCGATCAGTTCACAGGTGATAATGCCAAGGGTCTCAAAGATGCATATGGCCAGTTCTGCTCCCAGCATCAGGATGCTGTAAGTTCTGTGTTCCAGAGCGTCTTGGTTTGGCTAATGTTTCTTATTTATTCTTATGATGATGCCCAGGAAGTTTGTCTCACTTTTTTTCTTCAGAAATATTTCATCCATGCTCTCTCTCTCTCTCTCTCTCTCTCTCTCTCTCTCTCTCTCTCTCTCTCTCTCTCTCTCTCTCTCTCTCTCTCTCCAATTTTATATTGTCAAGGGATTGTCATCTTGGACTGCATCTTATCATTATCTCTGGCATTTCATCCTTATCTGTCCTTAACAGGTGAAATAAAGCATCTTCGGAAGCTGTATTCTATCACTGCCACCATTTCCACAATTTCTTTTATCCAACTTGCTCATGTTCATGTCACTAATCATATAATGACCACAATGATAAGGGCACTGGTATTTATACTTAGATTATACTTAGATTTACTGCCTTTCCTTCCAGTATGTATATGCATTGTACCTGAAGTACATTTGAGTTAAGTTTATGTTTTATACATTCATTTATGATAATATAACTCATGGTCTAATATAGACTTGTACAACATATGCTTTTTTGCAAATTACCTACAGTGTTTTACTTAGAAATGTCTAATATTTTTTTCCCCCATAGGTTTCTTATTACAAGGATATGCTCAAAACTGATCGCAGATTCCAAGCTTTCATTAGACAAAAATCTGCCCATCCACTCATGAAGAAGAAAGGCATCCCAGAGTGTATATTGTTCGTGACGCACAGAGTCACCAAATATCCACTGATGCTTGAAGCACTAATGAAGTATAGCAAAGATCAAGAGGAGGAACTTTGTACACTAAAAAAAGCTTTAGATTTAGTAAAAGTAAGTCTTTGTTCTTTAATTGTATTTATTTTATTTTGGCACTTACTAAAGTTTTGCATGTGGTGGAAGAAAAAAAATCAGTGTCACAACTATATGAAAAAAAATAATTTAAAAAGGACATTATTCAAGAGCAATACTATTGAAATAATTCTTCTAATATTTTATTGTACATTTACAGGAAATTCTTGTAAACATCAATGCTCAAGTTGCCGAAAAAGAAAGGGAACAAAGATTACTAGAAATATACCATAAAATCGATGCCAAGTCTTCTGCTATATATAAGGATCAGAAGTTCAAAAAATCGGACTTTTTCTCAAGAAGTAGAAAGCTCAAGTAAGTGGCAGTTATATGTAGGTAGTGTATTTGCGTGGAAATGAGATTCCAATAAAAGAAATGCTCTTGCATTAGCGTATGTGTGGAATTGTTGAGTTGCTACATAGATGGTTAGATCATTGTTGCTGCATTGATGAACATCATCCAATGGTAGAAATGCTATACACATGAAATATGGTTTAGTGTGTAATGTATTAATGGACACACTTTCGCTGTTGCCAGGTTTGAAGGTTCAGCAATGTTAAGTCAACAGAAAGGAAAGCCTATTCAGGTACAAGTTGTGGTTCTCTCAGACTTGGTGTTCTTCCTCCTGGAAAATAATGGAAAATATTCCTTCTTTTCTCCAGACTCAAAGGTAAGAATCTTTCTATCAGAGTTGTCTATAATCAGTCATCTAGTTGTTGTCTGCAGGATGTGAGTTTTGTTAATAGTATTAAGCATAGATCATGTATTGGTCTTAGTATTGTTTAAATTGTTCCAAGTTCACCAAATTTCATCTTCATTCACTGTGTTTGTTTATATTAGTGTTTGTCCCAGTTTAGTTTATATAAGATTGTGTTAATACTCTCTCTCTCTCTCTCTCTCTCTCTCTCTCTCTCTCTCTCTCTCTCTCTCTCTCTCTCTCTCTCTCTGTATGAATTTACGAAAGTTCTAATCCCTTTCAGCAAGCTGGTGTCATTCCTCTGGGAAAACTTATTGTAAGGGAAAAGGCTGGTGAAGGATCAAGAGTTATCTACCTCATTTACTCTAAAAATTCAGCAGAAATGTTTGAGTTTGAATGCAGTCATCCTAAGGATAAGAAAATATGGATTGAATCAATAAGGTAAAAACTTGTTTACTGATTGTTTTGTCTGATAAATTATAATGATGTCTATAAGTGGAACAAATATATCAGTACAATGTTTAGCCTGTAAGTGAAAAGTAATGCTGAGAATTAAATTTTCCTCACACAGAGAAGCAATAGAACACCGCCCAGATGAAGACGAGCTCGGGGAACATCCTGGTGAATACTCTAAGCTGCAGGAAGCCCACACAGAAAAAATCAAAGACCTTACTGGTAACAAAAATCTCTTATTTTAATCTATAGTTTCCTGTCAATCTAACTTTCTGGCATCCAGTCCTATGCCTAGATTGTAACATTTCATTTAAAACTTGCTTCACTTTTGACAGAAGAAAATTTATTGCAGGTTTCCATTTGCATGAATTTTTTGGCTGTTGGCTTTCAGAAAGTTTGATTTATCATTATATTCATGCTGTAAAAAACTGGTAGGTATTTCTGCAGGTTTTCTTTCTTAATGATAAGTCTCTTACATCTGAGGAGGCTTAGTAGGTTAGCTCCGTTTATGGTAGGGCAAGAAGTATGTATCATTTAACTTTTCTATATATTTGCAGGTTTTCTACAACATAAGGACAAAGAGCTAGCAAGATTATGTGAGGAGAGAATGAGCATAGTACTAGAACTTCTGGAGTTGCTGGGGTACGATGACCTGCCACCCGCCCCTCAGTATCGTGCCCTTTTGGATGAAAATCAGTTGGATTATAATACTGCAAGAGATCTGCAAATTACATCACTTACAGTAAGTTCTTATCAAGGTCACAAGGATGAAGTTGCCATTTTTGTGTGCCTTTTTTTTTTTTTTTTTTTTTTTTTTTTTCATAAATTGCAAGACTGTTCACATGTCAAAACTCCAAATTTGACTATGTGTGATGAGGAAGAAAGAATGAGCAATAGAGTTGTGATATATTCTGGTGGTTTACTGCTCTGGAGATGGTGGACACAATATGATTACAAGAATTAAATGTGTGTGAAATCAGTTGATAAAAGTGAAAATTATAGAAAAACAACATTAAAATATTTGAGAGAAAGAGAATATTAGATAAAGTAGGAAAGACAGAACATTTCATCATGATTGCAGGTAAGAAGCATCAGAATTGATAAATATTTCTAATATGATTAATGTCTCACTTAAGATCAGCAGTATTGTTTTATTGCTATTGGATAGCATAGTTTTTAAATGGCGTATGAAAATTAGGTTGATTAACAATATCTGTCTTTACAGGAAGCACTAAAGTTGGTTAGTGGTGCTTGTGGGTGGGGTACCAACCTTGCTCGGTCAGTCAGTTCAGTTGGAGAGCATCAAAGTGAAGCTTACGTATCGCCAAGCTTGCCAAAACGAGCTGAAACCTTTGGAGGTTTTGATAACTCAACTGCAGCAGGTCATTCTGGTAAACGTAAGTTCTTTATTGGTAGCATGATGAGATCACTTTATGTCTGCTCATCTCCACAAACTATTAGAAGTTTTCAGCTATAAATGAACTTACATTGATATATTTTTATATCCTGTTTCATTGTTCATAAAACATAAGCTCTACAGAAACAAAAGTTCCATTATGGTACAGACTGGACTCTTCCACAAATGAAGATGGTTGTCATGATTTAGATAGTATGTCACTGTTTATTTTCTTCTTCTTTATTCTTTCCAAGTATAATTAGTGCTGGATTGGGGACAGACAGTTAGTTGCTGCCTTTTAGAACCCAATCACAGCCACCATGTTAGGAATATATGGCATCAGGATACTGATTGATCTTCTATTATCTTTCAGAATCAGGTGGTAAGAAGAAGAAAGACAGCCGTTTGTCTCTTACTTCAGCAGGAACCACAGACAGTGATATTATTGAGAGTCTCAAGAACCGGCGACCTTCAGGCAGTACTCTGACAGTCCGCAGTTCCCAAGATAACTTGAGTATTGCCTCTTCAGGTGACTCCATTACTCAACAACAACAAGATGTTGCAGCCAAACTTATACATTGGCTCCATACCTCCCTGGTCCTGAGCCAGCACCACCTCACACAGTATGATGTGTAAGTTTCAGATATCTTAGTACTTTACGTAATTTGAATGAAAATTCTAGTTTCTATAAATGTGTGTGTATTTGCCTAGTTGTATTGTATAGGGTTTGAGCAGGGCTCATAGTGTCCTGTCTCCATGTCTTCATTTATCCTATTATTCTTTAAAGTTATGCACATTATGTGCTGTAATAACTTCATCACTCAATGCATTCCACTTTCCCACTGTTCTATATGGAAAACTATTATCCAATGTCCTTCACACACTGCCTCATCCTAATCTTCTTTACATGTCCTCTTGTCCATCTAGTTTCTTCTGTCACCAGCACCAGGTCTTCCTTGTCTATTTTTTCAATGCCATTTACTATTTTATACATTGTTATTAGGTCTTTTTGTTCTCTTCTATCTTGTAAGGTTGGCAGTCCCATTTCCTTCAGCCTTTCTTGATATGTTAGTTCCTTTAGTTCTGGCACCATCTTTGCAGCTATCTTCTGGATCCGGTCTAATTTTCTTATATCTTTTTTTAGAGCTCAGTGACCACACCACTGCTGCATATTCCAACTTTGGACATATCATGCTCACAATAATTTTTTTCATCATATCTTTGTCCATGAATTGAAATGCCACTTTAATATTAGTCAACATTTTATATGCTAATCCAATTATCTTTACTTATGTGTTTTTTGGGGTTTAGATTTTCTTGTATAATCACTCCCAGATCTTTTCCTCTAGTCTTCATTATTTGTGTGTGTGTGTGTGTGTGTGTGTGCATATATATATATATATATATATATATATATATATATATATATATATATATATATATATATATATATATATATATATATATAAAGCAAAAAGGCAGCAACATTCACGTTTCCATATTCACGGAGTGTAAATATTGTATAAGGTTTCGCATCCGGACTAATCTTTGAAATATTTCAACAAATATTTTGCTTTCAGACTGAGGTCGAAGGTAGTGATTGGTGGCGCTTCAGTTGATAGTCGATTCCGACATTCCCAAAAGCTAGAAGAGCTTAGGAATATTCAAGAACAAATTAGCCATGAACGAGCTCAATGGACTAAAGAACGAGATGCTCAAGAGAAATGGATATCTGAAAAGAAAATTGAAATTCAGAAGAAACAAGTAAGTTCTCATAACTACAGAAACTGGTAATGTTATTCATTTCTATAGTTGATAACTATTTATCACAGCTTAAACACGTTATTTTTTTAACACTGTAGTTTTCCTTGCTAAGCAATGTATGGCAATCTATCTGTGACAAATGTCTAAGAGACAAACACAACATCAAGTTTGCATATGGTTCCATGGTCTGCTTGTGTCTTTATTAATAGTCATATTCCCTGAACAATAGAATTATTTCATACATCGCAAGAACTCTTTTCCAATACCAGTACCTTTTACTCTAGACTCCATCCTTCATTTTCATTTGCATACACTCCAGGAACAGTAGAGGGTGTTATGTGCCAAAGCAAGTTATTATTTAATTAAAACATGTATAGTTTGCTTATATTGTATGTTTTTTTTTCCAGGAACAACTGCGCTGTGAAGAACAAGATATTCAGCAGCAACGAGAAACTCTATACAGAAAATTGGAGGCTTTAAAGGCCCAAGGAATTATCCTCAGCCCCACCCTTACTGTGCTGACTACCACTCCCCCTTCTCAAATGGTTCATGATGAACACCAAGCAGGTAGGTTGGGTCTTTATAATCTGTTGGGGTCTCTCTCTCTCTCTCTCTCTCTCTCTCTCTCTCTCTCTCTCTCTCTCTCTCTCTCTCTCTCTCTCTCTCTCTCTCTCTCTCTCTCTCTCTCATACACAAACTTAAGGGATATATTGTGAACTAGAGATATAGAAAAAATCCAAGAAGAGTGTGATATTTTCTAATATCATTTATCATTTGAGATCCATACTTTGAAGGCTGCCTGAATACCTGAAGACCAATGCGTTTGTTTTACCTGTGCCTGGGCAAAAAATATGGAATGTTTCAAACTTCTCATTATAGATATTTCAGCCATTAAAATGCGTATACTAGAGTTCTTGCACTCATAATTATGTGGATAGCTGAAGATGTAGATAATCCCTGAACCTTATTGAAAATGTTTGTCATTATGTAAAAGTGATTAAAATCATGCATTATTGTAAGAAACATAGATGTGTAATACATAGATATTGTGTCTTCACCTGTCAGTTTTAATACCTATTATTTTATACATGAAAGAAGGTACTGCACATTGAGTACTTATTACAATGAAGGACAAAACAAACATAAGAATTGTGTATCTATACCAAACAATGTGATCTGGCTTCTTTTGGAAATGTATTTGGCTGTAGATTTTATAGGCCCTCAGAAATTGCCAGTTCAAAGCATTCATTTATTTTATTGAATATACAGTATAAACATGTCAGGTAAGCTAATTGATATCATTGTAAATCAGGGAATGGTGTTTGATGTGAAAATGATAATTCCTAGCCCATTACAACCTTACATCCTCTGTACTGGGCGGCAGTGAGATTAAGGCTGGCTGATACTCTGTTCTCTTTCCAATGGGAACAGAGAAGGCCTGCCTATCATCGTTCATTTTTGGTTGGGAAAAAAAAAATCACATGACTCGAGAACTATTATTGGAAGATAGTTAAGTGAACTGAGCAGGTCTCATGATGGTGAAGTCTAGAATGGAAGGTTATAAAAAAGCAACTGGTTTAGAATATAAATGGATCAGATGTAAGTAGTAGTAGATTGTATTGATGGTGCAAAGAATTTGTTGGGTGCTTGTTTGTGGAGAAAGAATGTATGGTAGCACATGATATGAATGAGTGGAGTGGTTGTGATTCAAGAAAGCAGACATGGTCTCCAGGTTTTCTGAGAGAAGTTCAGCCATGTCCAGTCAGATTCACTTGTTCACTCAAAATTGGAAAGAGGATGTGTTCTGATGTAATAGAAGTAAGCCAGTGCTGGTGTCAGGTTTAGATGCAGAAACACCCAGTAATGTTCACACTGCTAATATGTGCAGCAGTGATCAGTGTAGTTCTGTCGTCTGTCTGCTTGTTGTAAAGGCTGAAAAGGATTATCATTTAATCATAGAGAATATTTGTATGTGGTAGACCTTGTCTCAGGTATTCTTGCTTTAAATTTGGTCACTCAGGTCTACTTGACAGAAAGATTCATGTATTTATTTATTTTTTTTTTTATTATTATTTTTTTTTTTTTTTTTTTTTTCCACCTTTAATGAATCTCCTGGAAATAAGTACATTATGGATATTCATTAAGATGTCATTATTCTGCTATATATATGTGTGTGTGTGTGTGTGTGTGTGTGTGTGTGTGTGTGTGTGTGAGAGAGAGAGAGAGAGAGAGAGAGAGAGAGAGAGAGAGAGAGAGAGAGAGAGAGAGAGAGAGAGAGAGAGATCTTAAACACTATTTGAGGATTTTATTTATAATTGTAACATATGCAAAGTTAATATAAGAAAAATGTCATTTGTTGTTATCTATTTCTGTCGGACAAAGAGTGTGGCATTCTTACTACTCTCTGTCTATTATAGTAGTATTTATGAATTCTCTGTGTGACACTAGGGCTGGGGATCCTGCACCTTCCCATTCCCAAGTGATGAGAAGCCTTGGGTATGGTGCTAAGGAGCTTGTTGGAGACTTGTTAGATGAGTCGCAGCAGGAACTAAGCAGAACTCAAATGTGCTTTTGTGAGTAAATCCAGCTGTGGGTTCATTCCGTTTCCAAGACGGTGTAGCAGTTTTGCTTGGGGGACATTGGAGATGTGTTTACCCCCCTGATGTTCCCCTCATGACTGGCCATCTGGGCACCTCTGGGCTTTTAGCTGGGAATGGCACCCACAAAGTAAATCCATCTCCACCCTAGTCATGGTGGACCAGGATGGAGACAACCATGGTTTGAACCACTGGCTGGTCTGACAATAGTAGATGGTGGACCAATAATGGTGATGTACAAGCATAGTACCTCACCTGTCATAAACTGTCATTTTCTTTATTCTTTACTTAAATTCTAGTTATCATCTGGGCTTGCCATGCCACAAAAGCACCAGTTGGGGTGTTACTTGGCTGCAAGCTCATCTGCAGGCATGTGACTGCTGCAGAGATAGCTACCAGCATGCAAATGCAGAAAGTGTATATTTAGAATGTTATTTTGTCCCAACTGTTTTTTGTCAGTGTGTAATTAATGTCTGTGTTTCACAAAGATTGGTTTGCTGCAGATATTACAGTCAGCATGTTACTTTGTTGTAAATACATTTGTTGGTATTTGTTACCTTACCACAGATGTATGTGACTGAACCAGAAGTACTTGTTGATGTTTTACTAAGCCATAACAAGTTCTTCCTAATACTCGTAGTATAGGACACATGCAAATACCACCATTCCCTGCCATGAGAAAATCACACCATGACTGACTTTATGTACAAATTAAATATGAAATATTGCATAAAATTGAAAAAGTTAATATTATATCAACTTTACTTACTGTACTTTATCTTTCAAGTAACACTACCAGGCATTATTCTTACAGTTTCCTAAGTTATTAACAAAGTTTTTTTTTTTTTTTTTTTTTTTTTTTTTTTTTTTTTTAACATCTTGTAATGTGTGGTAGGCTAATATTTATACAGATTCTTTGCTTTGATTGTTCCCAAATATATGCATTTTCATTGTGCATACAATTGTTTGTTGTGTATAGCACATAGATTTATGCTTGAACTGCTTCCAGACACATGTGTATTGTAATTATATATTTTGTTAGTAGTGTACAGATTGTTAGCATTTTATAACATGGTGTGCCAGCTGAAGCTAATGTCATCATTGCTTCATTTGAAAGGCTCTGTACATGCTTGCATGTGCCAGCCTTGTTCACCTCACTGCAGTTTTCCACGCTGCACGAGCTTTGGCAGCTTCTCTGTCCAGATATTAAACTCATGTTACTTTGTATGATCTTGTCCCATTTCATTCTTAGCTGTGATATCACTTATCATTCATGTTTCTCATTCTTTTCACCCAATTATTATCTTACATACTTTGACATGCCCAAACTATCCTAGTCTACCTTTTTTCAATTTATTAGTAATGCAAAAGGCCCTTCTCAATTTCTTAGTACCTTACTTGCAATCCTATTATCCCAGGTCACCCATTCAGATATGCACCACACATCCACCCAATCATCCAAGTCTCTGTAATCTAGTCTATGTACAGCCAGAGAAGGCCCTGCACAAATTTCCATATACAGCAACTTGCTGAGAGGCTACAAGTTTGAGCAATTAGGGTCTGTAGAGAAAACTATGAAAGGTTAGGCCAAGATCAAGAATAGTATGGATGGACAGTATATAGAGATAAATGTAAAGGTGATGTCTGTGGAGCAGGAAAAAATTAAAGTGTTTATGTGATAGAGATGGATGTAGAGCAGTCATGGATGCATGAATAGTAATGCAGCTGCATGGGAGGTTCCTTGATATCTGATCTGGTTAGATTATCAGATCAGACATGAGGAAGGGGATGAGTCTGTTGTATAACATGGGTAAACTAGGTGTGTTGTCAGGCTTTGATGTGAAAAGACTCTTGTAAACAATAAGATTGAACCTAACACAGTTTTATTGGCAATAATCATCCTTCTTCCTCCTGAGGCATGAAGGCTAAGATGAGAGAGAATACTTGTGCAGAGATATGTGAGTGAGGATGCATATGGGTGCCTTGTTACAGCAACTATTTCATGAGAATGTTGACCTTGTGTGGTATATACTGTAGATGGTGTATGCTATATAAAGGTTCAAGACATTAGGGTGTAATTTCAATGTTAACTTCTTGCATTTACACTGATACTTTAAATTTGACCAACCTAAACAGGATATTTGTCATTCTTAATGATGATAATGTTCCTTGTGAAAGTTGAAGGTATGGCTAGAGTGAAGAGAGGCAGCTGCTGCCAACACCTTCCTGATTAGGAAGCTTCACAAAACTCTTATCTGAAAACAGAATACAAGGTTTTATTTATTACTTCACATACTTGTTTTACTTCTACTGTGCTTTCATTCTTCAGCCTTTAATATGAGCATATAAGATAGTACAGTTCTTGTTAACACTCACTTATATTACTCCTCATGACTCACAATAATAACAAATTAGGGAACATGAATTAATGTTGATTAGTGGAGGTATGATGAGTAGATAAATTGACTTAATGTATATTTTTGCAATGCGGGGCACAATGAATGTAAACACAATCAGTCTCATAACCTTCAAAATTACATGTAAAGTTTATAAATGACATTTAAAGTTATGTAAATTCAAAGCAAGTCTAAATTACCTGCCTCTGATTTTAGCCTCAACTTTATACTTATATTACATATCTCCCACTCAGTATTCAAATTTCATCATTAAGTACTTGAAGTGTTTAACATGTTTCCTTTATCTTCCAGGAAATCCAAGTGGGGTGGGGAGTGATAGTGGGCCAACTCAGGGATCCCCACACAGTTCACCTACTAGCACTGCAGCTCCAGCACGTCCCCGCACAGATCACAAACACCGTAATTCTTCAGCTTCACTCTCAAGTCTCATTAAGCGAGATTCCAACCAGTCTTTACCCACACATCTAATATCAGCTGCTAATCAGCAGAAAGGTTCTATACCATCAGTGAAGCAGCAGTTGCCCATGAAACTGGCTAAGCTAGGAAGTAGCAGCAGCTCAGGATCATCCTCATCTAGTAGTGCTGGAGGAGCATCTTCTCCAAGCCAGGATCACCATCGAACCCACATAAGTTCGGTGGCCAGTGGTGGTGTGCAACAAATGTTGCCCTTAAAGCTCAGTCAGGGACCTGGAGAGAACAAAGGTTCTCGTATGACAGTAGGGTATCAACGATTAGCATCCCCTCCACCCTCTCTGCAAGAACCAACCATTGGACATTCCCATCAGCGTACAGGTTCATCACCTGCAACGTTACAAAATGGGTCTCCAGCCACTAGTCCTGGGGCATTCCCCTCCACTGCCACTACCACCGCCCAGGGTGCTCATGCCACCCGCACTAATACTTATCCTAAGCTTCCCAGTAAACCTTCCATGCCTGTCTCGCAGGCTGAGTCGACCCCCAAGGAATCGCAGGAGGGATCTGGTGTGGGTTCCAGTGCACGCCCTGGTCAGCGAATTAAGGACCCTGACACGAATCAGGACATCATATTCTGCTAAGAGCTTCTACTGAATTAGCTTTTCTAGATTTCTTAGCATCAGAAGTATGTCAATTTGCTGAAAAACTTTTGTTAGCAGGATTGGCATACTTCTGTCAGTCATTAATAGTGTCTGTCCTTGTGATAAAGGCATTCCTTCCTTTATACACACCACCACTGTTACATGATCCTTACTGTTTACCATATTGTTCAGTGTGCATTGTATGCTGTAGAAATGGGCCTTGTACATACAAATTTCATATTTGCACACTGTCTGCTGGCTACTGGTACACCCACTGGCGGGAGCTCGTACTCTTGTGTGATAGATACACCCTGAAATATCTTTTTAGCAAACATTGCTTAGCGTATGTGCAAGGTTGTTGGGTCAGTATTCATATTAAGAAGTTATAGTAAGTTTTTATAAATATAGTAGAGAATAAGTGAGAATTATGTGATGTTTGAAAATGGTTGAACTGAATGGTTATTTTTACAGAAGTATGAAAGTTTGACTGACTGCACATTCCTGTGGCCTTTACTGCCCTCTGCGTAGGGAAGGGAGCAGCCTCAAGGGGAGAGAGGCTGCTCGGCTTCTAAAATGCATTCTTGTACGGGCTGTCTCTGGTGGTGTGGATGCAGCTGAGTTGTTGATATGTTTAAATGTTTTTATCTATAGAAACATATAAGTTATAGAATTTTTATTTATATAATTACCTACTAAACATAAAATTCCAGATAGCCAGGAAAGCAGTGTGCTCATTCCAAAGAATAATAATTTCTATGTTATAGTTGCTGTATGTTAGCCCAGATGGAATATAGGGTACCTTATATGATGTATATCTAGAATTCATGTTTTCCTAAAGCTCAATGTGTTTCAGCTAAAAGTCTGGCAAAGATACAGCTGAAAAATGTGTATAGTAATATAAAGATTTGTTGAGATGGGGACAACCGTTGTGCTGAATGTTTAGATAGATGTACAGTGTAATTAACTACAGCACAAACATCAACATTCCTAGGGGTTATTTTTTTGTGTATTTGAAATAAAATAACTTTGATAATATGTACAGATGTTTCTGCAGTGAATTATTATAAGATTATACAGTTTGCATCACTTACTGCTTCATCTTGGTTCATAAAATCCTTGTCTTAGGAATACAGTGTTGAGAGTTTCTCCAATTGGGAAGCTGGTATAGTAAGACAGCAGAATCATGTTTTCAGTGCAAATAATATCAAGCAGCCACGATAGTGAACAACCACACACTATTCATCTGATTTTAGACTGAACTGGTGAAATGGTTACCAAGTTTCACATCTAGCTATCATTTGATATAATTGTCATACTAGTTTGACATTCTCAACAAAATTTTCCCTGCAATCCTGATGGATGTGCGTTGTGATCTTTTATAAGATAAAGAAACAAATATAAATATCTAGTCTTCAGGTTTCCAGCTCACTGATCTTCTATGCGATAATAGATTAAGAAGACAGTGTTGCTATTCTCTTATAAGTAACTGCTGTGCATGGTCATGATAATTTTGAAATCATTATGTTTTTGTACAACACTGCTTGTTGCATAGCTGCTTCCTTTACAATAGAAGTTTTAATGTGAATTATGTAGCCATTTTACATTCTTAAAAAATCTGCGTAAGTAAATCCTTATATTTTTGTGTATTCATAATTATCTTTTTAATTGCATTATCATTACAGTACATTGCATTCAGAGCTCATAAACATTAGCTGCAGTATCTCTGAGTATTCTTACTCTAGTTACTAATGGTAACATATACCACCAGCAAGTAAAAGATACATTCAAATGGTGAATATATCTTAGAACTTATCTCTCAACACACCTTCAACCAGATGAGGATTATGCTACCTAGTTTACTACATAGAACATTCCATAATTTGCCAATTATTCAGGAATGTCACACTAGAGTTGACCACTATTCTGTCCACTAGCATAGCTACCTTTGTTGAGGGGGACTTAACTGATCTCTATTTTTCTTTATCATAGTTTTCTCATAGTCTCATCCCTCTATGTAAGTCAAAGTTGCAGTTTTCCTATTGAACCATCACTAGACAGAGCCTTCTCCAGTCATATTACTCACCTGGTGCTTAAAAAGTAAATGGGAAAATATTGCAACTTTCTTGTCATAAAGGGGACCATCATGAAAGTCAGTGTGTATGCATTGAACTCTAGTGTGCCATTCTTGATTATATGTTTGTAATAACTAGGTACCAATGAAGACTGGAGTCAATTTAGCAGCATGTGATAAAATACCAGTGGACAAGTCATTAATGTGGTTCAAGAAGTTGACCCATTGTACGAAGCTTCTGCTCTAATGCAAAAGCATTTTAATACATTATTTTGTGAATAGAAGTCCAAGGAATAAACTGTTTATCGTTACAATTGCTTTTACTAATTGCATGAAATTACATTGTACAGTGCTATGGCAGAATGACTGAACAAGCACGTAAGTAATTTGTACAATATTACTAGTTTGACAATGTTTAAAAACAGATTAGATAAGCACTTAAATTCATTAGATTTATAATTATGTATAGCACTGCATGATAGTTTTTATAAGAAATTTACTATAGTTAAATAAGACATGATCCCCATGTATGGGGACCACAAATTGTAGAGGATTTTGCTGCAGGACTTAGCCCTGTTAATGGGCCAAATATTTAGAATTAGTATATAATGTATTGTGTACTTGTAAGTGTATCTTTAAGTACTGATGACGAGGTCGCTGTGCGACTGATACAGGATAACCTAGATGGGCCCTGGTGGCCCTTTGTTATCCTATTATTTATGTTATGTTAATATTGGGCTCTCTCTCTCTCTCTCTCTCTCTCTCTCTCTCTCTCTCTCTCTGAGGATCGCTGGTAGGGTGCCGGATGGGAAAAGAGGGAGGAAATGGGAGAGAGGGACGGCAAGGAGATGGAGGAGAAATAATCCAGACTACATACATTTGACAGAGAGAGAGAGAGAGAGAGAGAGATAACATTAAGAAAAGAAAAGAAAACGTAGAGAAAAGAATGCATGCTTAAATACCTAACAAGGGTTGAGGCAAAAAAAAAAAACACGCATCACTTAATCTGTTTGAAAGTCACTTAATTTGATCACTTTTTAACGGAGATGTTTAATTTTTTTTTTTTTTATATATATATAAATATACATATCTTAATGAAAATTATGAACACACACACGTTATGGTTATTGTATCGTTGAAGTACCACACAGGTTCGAAACAGAATACTGAAGCACAGCGACTCCCACCAGCCGAAAGCCAGCGCCTGTGCGCAGCGTCTGTTGTGAGGTACCTGTATGTGTGTGTGTGTGTGTGTGTATGGGTGTGATGGACTTGGCGTTTTCTGGAGCAACCTACTTATGATTGAAGTAAAACAGCACTGTCCAAGCTCCTCGTGAATCATAATGCCAGCATTCAAACAGGTAATTAGCAGGTATTGAATGTACAAACATATGTATGATGTGCCGTCAAATATCTACCAAGTATCGGTGTCTCACCACCACCACCACTGACCTCCACAGTTCAACAGTTCACGATCAGGAAGCCCGATGAGTCGACATATTGAACTAGTAATTTGCAGCCTAAACATCCTCTTCTGCATCGTGTGTGTGTGTGTGTGTGTCTGTGTGTGTGTTTACTGTCTTTTATTTATTTTATTTGTTTATTTATTTAATTATTTTATTTTATTTCTTTATTTTATTGTATATATATATATATATATATATATATATATATATATATATATATATATATATATATATATATATATATATATATATATATATATATATATATATATATATATATATATATATATATATATATATATATATATATATATATATATATATATATATATATATATATATATATATATATATATATATATATATATATATATATATATATATATATATATATATATATATATATATATATATATATATATATATATATATATATATATATATATATATATATATATATATATATATATATATATATATATATATATATATATATATATATATATATATATATATATATATATATATATATATATATATATATATATATATATATATATATATATATATATATATATATATATATATATATATATATATATATATATATATATATATATATATATATATATATATATATATATATATATATATATATATATATATATATATATATATATATATATATATATATATATATATATATATATATATATATATATATATATATATATATATATATATATATATATATATATATATATATATATATATATATATATATATATATATATATATATATATATATATATATATATATATATATATATATATATATATATATATATATATATATATATATATATATATATATATATATATATATATATATATATATATATATATATATATATATATATATATATATATATATATATATATATATATATATATATATATATATATATATATATATATATATATATATATATATATATATATATATATATATATATATATATATATATATATATATATATATATATATATATATATATATATATATATATATATATATATATATATATATATATATATATATATATATATATATATATATATATATATATATATATATATATATATATATATATATATATATATATATATATATATATATATATATATATATATATATATATATATATATATATATATATATATATATATATATATATATATATATATATATATATATATATATATATATATATATATATATATATTTTTTTTTTTTATAAGGGAAAAACTGGCTAAGTGTAACAGAAAAAAAGTAGCAGCTTTTAGTGGAGGTGTCATTAATAGCAAGGCACTGTTGCCCTCTCACGCCGTGTTAGAAAGAACTATCAATGCTGACAGGTTTTCATTTAATACTGATGTACTTAGATGAAGGTAACGACTCGTGACGAGTGTCTGTCTTTATTATTGTTTAGTCCGGTGGTTCTTAACCTTTGGGGGGTGATTTCCAGGGTGGGGGAACACGAGCCTTGGTTGAAAAGTAGAAGTTTTTCCATTTATGGGTTATTTTCATGACAAGAGCATGGGCCAGTACTGTAAAGATAAGCTTATAAAATAATGCAGAAGTATCGTCGTTACTAACTCTTGTTTTCAAAAGTCTCCCAGACATACCATTTTTCGTATATCTATGTGAAACTGCATTTTCCACGCTCGTTGCTATCAAAACCAAGTACAGAAACCGCCTGAACGTTGAAGGGGACTTACGTTGTGCACTCTCAAGCATTCGACCAAGTATTCAAGATCTGGTAGCTAAGAAGCATTGTCAAATATCTCAGTGTCAAATATCTCACTAACCATGTATTCAAGATCTGGTAGCATAGAGCAGTGTCAAATATCTCACTAATGTAATTCATGCTTAGTAAATGGACTAAAAAGCCATTTTTTTTTCTTTTCTTTTTAAATCTGGGAGTGAAATTTGTCTAGAGATGCAAGGGGGCCGTGGAGGGAAAGAGCAGTTCCTAGAGGGGGCGTGGTAATAAAAAGGTTAAGAACCACTATAATAGTTTAGTCTGTTCAAGTTAATGAGATGAGTTACTGAAACTGATTTTTTTTCCAGGTGTGTGCATAAGCTGGATAGATAGGTGTGGCTGCGGCACGTGTTACAGGTATGTCGAAAAGGGTTGTGATAAATAGTCGTATTATAATCTCATTGCGCATACATGATTCTCTTTTGTACTGTTTCGCTTATCAAGTCAACAAGGTGGCCCAGACAAGGCACCACACAGTTCATACACACATATTCACATCATTTACACTATTTGGCCTTTTTTTTTTTTTTTTTTCTTTTCACCAGGGTCGACAGGACTAATAACCATTGTGAATGATGTGTGTGTGTGTGTGTGTGTGTGTGTGTGTAAATGTGTGCTGCTTTGTCTGGGCAACTATGTGGTGTACAGATACCTGCATAATACAAAAGAGATAATTCACGTAAAATCTAAAGCAGCGGCGTTCATGTAGTACTATGGATGTTGAAAAAAAAAAAAAAAAAACTTTGTGGAATGATATAGTGATCCACTCCCTGATCAGTGTGTGTGGCAGCAGAGACATGCTTGGGATCGCCTGACAAATGAACAGACGTTGTAATGAATTCCGCACTTACAAAAATGACATCGAAGCTGTCAAATGACGATCGTGAGAACGTGTGCAACTACTTCAGTGCAGTGCATTTGTCCTGGGTGTCTAGATAACAAGGTGTGTGTGTGTGTGTGTGTGTGTGTGTGTGTGTGTGTGTGTGTGTGTGTGTGTGTAATTCACCACCATTACCACTACGGTCGTCTCCTGGTCATCCAGCCAGCCTTCCCCATTACGGAGCGAGCTCAGAGCTCATAGACCGATCCTCGGGTAGGACTGAGACTACAACACACTTCACAAACACCGAGAAAGCAAGGCCACACACAACCCCTCGAGTTACATCCCGTACCTGCTTGCTGCTAAGTGAACAGGGGCTACACAGTAAGCCACACGTAAGAGGCTTGCTCATTTGCCTCACCGCGCCCGGGACTCGAATCCGGGCCTTCTCGGTTGTGAGCCGAGCGTCCTAATCACTACACTACGCAGTGGGTGTGTTTGTGTGTGTGTGTGTGTGTGTGTGTGTGTATGAGAATCTCAAGATGGACGTTGAATAAAAGAAGGCGGCATGACATCACAAAAGTGAAGTCAGGGCGCTATTGGTCCGCTACTTGCCCCTAGTGCAATCATACATCATTCTAAATAAAAGCTAGAGAGAGAGAGAGAGAGAGAGAGAGATATTTAATTTGATTTGATTAATTTATTGTACCGTAGTGCCAGGCAAATGTACAAAAGGTGGCATGTGAATAACATTTGAGCGCGCGCGCACACACACACACACACACACACACACACACACACACACACACACACACTGTACAATAACAACAATAAAATATAAATAAAAAAGGAAGGATAGTGACAATATGGATGCCACGCAGGGCAAGGCGTTAGGAGAATCCTCCGAAGAGAGAGAGAGAGAGAGAGAGAGAGAGAGAGAGAGAGAGAGAGAGAGAGAGAGATTTGACGTGTTAAGTAATTGCTATACCAAGAAAAATCAACCTTCAGGCCAACTTTCATCTGATATACAATTCATTTAAATGCACATGTATATGCACAGTACATGTTTACATATACATGTGTATTCACATGTGTTACGTACGTATATGAACTTATTCAGTCATACGTTTGCCACAAAGACAGTTCCCATCTCTCACCCAAGTCCAGGAAAGCTGGAAATCACTGTATTATCTCATTTGCATGTATGATTTACCGTTTAAAACTTCGTAGCACAGTATGTCACGACTATTGCGAGTCTATTAATGTCAGCAACCTCAAAACATGGACATAAGATGGAAAATATGGAGCGTAACTTGGGCGTTCCCATGTATTTTCAATGGGCGGTCGGCATTGTTTTGGGTGTAAGGGGGGTAGGGTCAGCAGCGGACCAATAGTGCGTCGGCTTCATTTTTGTGACGTCATGCCGCCCTCTATTATTCAATCTCCTTGGGGAAAACGTATAACTGAACAAGGTCATATACACATGTAAATATACATGTGCATGCATGTAGAAGTCCGATTCGGATGCCATGGCCTTGCAGGCAGACTTGGATTGAATGAAAGAATGCATGGACAGATAGATGGCAAATGCAGTTCACTATTAACAAGTGCAAGGTACTGAACATAGGTAGAGATAATCCAAACAATAGGTATATGATAGATAACGAGACACCAGGAAGTTCCAAGTATGAGAAAGATTTAGGAGTCAAAGTTACCTCCGATCTCGGTACAAGAGAGTAATGTATTGAGGCCAGGAATAAGGCGAATAGAGTATTGGGATTCATTTTTAGAAGTGTTAAAAAGCAGAAGTCCCGAAGTAATACTAGAATTATACTTGGCGCTGGTCAGGCCACATCTTGACTATGCCGTGCAATTCTGGTCCCCACATTATAAGAAGGATATATCTCTGTTGGAGACAGTGCAAAGGAGCATGACTAAAAAGATACAGGGAATGAGGGATATTCCCTACGAAGCGAGACTGAAAAAAACTCAATTTGCATTCCTTAGAAAAACGTAGGTTAAGAGGAGACCTGATAAAAGTATTTAAGTGGTGTAACGGCTTTAACAAAGGGACATGAACGAAGTTCTTAGTTAGGATTAGTAGCGGGGAACCAGAAATAATGGGTTTAAACTTGAAAAATTCAGGTTTAGGAAAGAAATGAGAAGAAACTGGTTTTCAAACAGAGTGGTTGATGAAAGGGACGGTCTCAGTGGTCATGTGGTCAGGGCCGAGTCAATAGGGAGCTTTAAAAGAAGATTAGATGAGTTCATGGATGGGGATGATAGATGGAATTAGGTAGCTTTAAACATACATGGACTACCACGTGTAGGCCTGGCGGCCTCTTGTAGCTTCCCTCTTTTATGTTCTTGTATAAACACGTACATATACATGTGCATTCAAATTAAGGATAAATAAACTTTATCAGGTGAAAGTTGGCTTGAAGGTTGTTTTTTCATGGTATAGCAATTACTTAACACATCATGCCAAATACTACTCTCTCTCTCTCTCTCTCTCTCTCTCTCTCTCTCTCTCTTCAATCCTCACCTTCAACAACATCCTGCATTGAGGGAAACAGTCCTTGGAGAGTGGCAGCTATTTTGTGGAACGACGATTTGCGCAAGTTTTTTTTTTTTTTTTACTGGAAAATTAATTTCTGGGGTCGCAGATGTGTTCTTTTTCCTTCACCAACATCTTCTCTAGACGTGGAGACCACATTTTCAAAGCTTACTCCGTGATATCACAATGAAAATGAAGTCGCAATTAAATCGACTGAACAAGACCAACATATTGGTCTTGTTTTGCGACTGGTTTCTCCAGTCGCCACATAGGCACCGATTTTCAGTCGGAAACTAAACGAATTGCAATTTCAGTCTCAAATCGTCAGAGAGAGAGAGAGAGAGAGAGAGAGAGAGAGAGAGAGAGAGAGAGAGAGAGAGTGTGTGTGTGTGAGTTTGATTAATTTATTGCACTTTCGCGCCAGGCTACAGAAATACTTTAAACACAATAAATTTGATGACATATGAGCCATACAAAAAAGAAAACAAGATGCTTGTACATGATTACATAATGAATCAATCAATGAGAAAAAAAAAGCTAATAACAACAAAAGACAAGATGTATAAATTCGTAAAGAATAAAGCAGTGGACAAAAAAAAAAAAATAAATAAATAAATAAAATAAAAAAAATAGAGTAGAGCTATTTACAACGAGAGAGAGAGAGAGAGAGAGAGAGAGAGAGAGAGAGAGAGAGAGAGAGAGAGAGAGCTGAACGGTTAAGGTTACTTTGATCATGCAGTTACCTTACCTAGGTAAGAAAATAAGAGAATGTTAAGTCTTACATTGGCTGAACCCGATGATTATGTAGGTAGATGCAGTACTATCTTAAAATAATATGATCCGGCAGGCAAAACACGCTTGATTGCGCGCACACATGTAAATATAATACTACATAATATAAACTGATAATAGATATCCAAATGATCAGACATATTTACTTTTGCACTAGGTAAATCCCTTGAACACATGAGGTTAAGCACAAGAGGCCCTAGTCGTGCAGTTTGGTAGAATTCATAATTTGCCCTGAATGTTTTCTTTTTTTTATGTTGTTGTTGTTGAGTATTATTAATAATTTACATATGGAAGCTATACACAAAGGCTTATCGAAAAATTATTGCGTTGGCAACTATACCGCTCCTTACCCCATACCTTTATCCACTGCTGACACACATCCTTTCATGGTTTATCTGTGAATTAGGAAGCACAATACACAAATACTAAATTAAGCATCATGTTATAAATAAACGAAAAATATTACTGAAATGCTGAGGATTTGCAAGTGACGCCTGACATAAAGAAAGCTTAGTGGGAGGGAAGTACTGGGAGCTTCACGGGCCTGTGTTCGATTCTCTGCCTGCGATTTATACATTTATACGTTACAGAGTTACATACCTTCCCACGAATCTTAAACACACATTGTATACAATGCTATCTTTTCACAATGAATTAACTAAAATTTTTGCCAAAATATGATAAAAGAAGGAAGTAGTGGTGATGTGATGAAGGAGAAGCCGCCCTGCACGTCCGGAGGCTGTACTATTGACTCGTCGCGGCGCCATTTTGTGGTGCGTCAGACACAGCAGATTCTTGAAGCTTTTTTGGTAAATTGATGGGACTTCCAAGCAAAGTAAGTGTGCCTAACATATCCATAAACTTGTTCTGAAGTGTGTGTGACCATTAAACCTCTTTTTATTGGTATAGGGAATGACAGACAGCCACATTGGAGCTGTTCTCCGGCCACCCTCACTCCCATGTTATACTAGAACCACTTCTGTGATATAAGTGTGACTACAATGGGCTCTTGGATGCCAGTAGTGATGTGTGATTAAGTAGAGTGTTTCCATTGGCAGGTCTTGGCGTCGTGAGACAAGATGGAGGTAAGCTGTGCCTGGTGGACATGCTTCCACTCGGCTTGACAATGAGAGCGCTTCCCCCAGTGTAACTAATTTCCCCATACCTACTGATTCGTGCGCCCCAATTTATCGCGTAAAACTACCACAAAGTACAGTGACTCTCCCATGCATGTTAATTTTCATTCGACTGTGATCCCCACCCGTTTGAGTCCGCCCACCCCTCTCACCAATTCCTTATTAAAAACGTAGCCTACGTATTGGAACACAATCCTTAAGTCTGAATGTATAAGGCATAAAGTTGTTGGTACAAAAAAAAAAAAAAGTGTCATTAACATTTATGTAATTTGTGTTCGAGATATGTTAATCATATGATTTTGATTTAGAATAAGTTGTTTATATTTGATTACAAGCCAGAGTGAAAAGAAAAAAAAAGTAATGGTCCAATATAACTTCGGCTCCTTATAATTCGACTATTTTTTAGACCTTCATAGAACCTATTGTATACATTACATATAAGAAGATAGTATAAAGTGGCGAAAAAAAAAGTATTAACCATCTATCCCCATCAAGCTTGAGAACCTGCAGGAATGCGGCACTTTTGGACGGAGTGAGACAAAAAACTAGTATTTTCTAGGAGTGAGCTATCAGAATTACCCAAAACACGGCAGGTACATAACCAGAATCACTTAAAATACACCATTAAAGCATAGTCTTCAATCATAAAACAAAATAGCTATGAAAGATTTCACTTGTCAAAAAAATCATACATATTCTAACCAACTTAAACTTAACCTGGCCTTTATTACTGTGCATTACATAATCTGCCCGTTTTGGTGATTCTGTTAATTTGTTCCCTGGAAAATTCTGGTTTTTATCTTACACCACCAGAAAGGTTTGCTTTCCCAGTCACAGGTAGCCAAGCTTGAAGTCAGGGTAGAGGGTTGATGGTATTTTTCTGCCACTTTACATTATTGTATTCTATGTATACAATGGGTTTTGTGAAAGTTTAGAAAGAAATAGTAAAAAAATAAGATGTTAGGGTTATACAGGACCAATACTTAAAGTACCACTTTTTCATTATATATATATATATATATATATATATATATATATATATATATATATATATATATATATATATATATGCAGTAGAGTTTTTTTTGGATGCTGTAACTAAAAAGTTGAGCTGCTGTCAGGTGGATACTTCACTGGTGAAGATTGAGGTCCCCACGTAACAAGTGCCTATTACTCCTGTATTGTTTGCATGGTGCATTAAATATTAAGCTGAGGCATGCAACTCTATTTACTAATGTTTTTTAACTCTTGACTCACAACAAACATGGGGACCTGGTGGAAAAGCAGGCTTGTCAGGGGAAAAAGCAAAAATATGGTCAAATGTCATCACAAGAAGTAATGGGAGTTATTGCTGCTGCTGTTATAATTGGCACCATCTTAGATATTACAAAAAAATTCCAAAGTAGTTTATCTTTGGGACCACTGATCTAACTTTTACTTAACTTACCCTAACATAGATAGGTTAGACCAGGGTCTCTAAGGAGGTATGGATTACCGAGTTTTTTTTTTTTTTTTTTTTATGTAAGAATTGTCCAAAATAATTTTTCTTGACTCGGTATTATTTTAAACTAAAAAAATGGTTATGCATTTCTAGGAACTCAAAATTATTTTATAAGTGTAAAGAAGTATTCTTTAAATAAAGAACATGTTCTAATAATCAGACAGATAGTCTAAAATTCTAAATTAAGTGGACCGTCCGGTGGCCATGGTATCGAAAAATCTGAAAAATATCGAAAATCCCCAAAACACCACCAGAGCATCCCCTAACATATGGCAACATAGTGATGGAGTATTTTGGGGAAATGCGCTAAAATACGTGGGGTATTTAAACTTTAAAGGGCCCCTGCCACACCCACCACAGCCCAGGGCTTACCCCCTCCCCACTCTCTGTACCATAAATAATGATAATAAGCACGGAAAAAGCCATGAAAAGTGATATTTTTGGTAAGGAAAGGTGGGCGCTGGCAACTCACTACTATGGCATACACAGGAACACACCCTCTCCCCTTCCATTTCAGTGTCCATGTGACTGCGATGGGAGGAGGATCTATTGAGTATCTCGCCCATTATTTCACACCTTGCAAGCCACAATGCAGCCTTTTTTTGCCTTACAATATCTAAACTAATGGTGCAAGTGGAAATTACAAGTTGTACCGACCATGCATGGGTGGAAGACACCCTCGCCTTCGAGTGACTAATAATTACAATCATTGTAGGGGCGGCCAGGTGCCATATGAGTCTTACAGAATATTCTAAACATGCCTAAAAAGCATATATGATGCACATGGTGGTGTATGAGCACAAAATATCCAACCCAAATAAATGTACAGGGTCATAGAGGACGAAAATGACATCTCTGGGGTTTTTTGCCTTTTTCTCAGTTTCCACTTTTATCATTCAAATCGTATCTTCTCCCACATTTCTCAACGGATTTTCAATTTTGAGGTATCATTTTGAAGCTCAATGAAGCTGCTACATTTACATCTCATAGAATTTGGAATTTTTTAAGTGCTGCAATATAATTTTATATATATAAAAAAAAATCGAAAAAATAAAAAAAATTCATAATGGCCATCAAAATAAAAAAAATCTAAATTCTATGAGATGGAAAGTTTTGTTATACCACATACTTCATATCCGTACTGACAAAATTGAAATCTGTCCTCTGGTGGCAAAGTTTATAAGAAAAATATTTTTTAAAAAATTGATTTTTTAATTTTTTCATGCAGTTATTTATGGGTTGATTCGCTTGTAACTATTAAACTAACATCGTGTAATAAACATCTATCAGCGAAAAAAAAATTACCCATGTACCTCTTATTTATTTTTCGAAAACCTCACCGGACGGTTCCCTTAACTTATTTGGATTTTTTAATGCTGGTGTGGAGTGAAATATAATCCACCAGTCTTTTGAATATGATTGTGTTATTTGATATTTTGAAGTAATGTGGATTTCTTCCTTTGTTGGCAGCTTCAAGGCCAAGGGCTTGGTCTTACAGAAATGATCAATGCCATGGCTGCCCAGCAACACATGTACACAGCAGCTGCAGCTTATGGTAGTCTGGAAGCTGCAGCCTATGCCCAGTATCCACAATATGTAGCCCAGGTAAGCTACACGGTAAGGAACATTCATGTATTGTTTACCAGACTTCCTAGAAGCTTTCTTTTAGACTTGATGAAAATCCAAGTTGTTAACTAAACTTGCATTGCTTTACTTTTATATCTTTATTTTTGTTTTTGTACATTTAGATTTTATTGAAAAACAGGATGAATTTCCTATTTTGCTATTGGCTTGACATTGGTGATGTAATGCAATGCTATTTTTTAAACTTAGCTCTCTCTCTCTCTCTCTCTCTCTCTCTCTCTCTCTCTCTCTCTCTCTCTCTCTCTCTCTCTCTCTCTCTCTCTCTCTCTCTCTCTCTCTCTCTCTCCTCTCCCTCCCTCCTCCTCCCTCTCTCCCTCTCTCTCTCTCTCTCTCTCCAAATGAACAGTTGTTTTCTTAATTGCATATAAAATTTTCACAATCTTAAGAATTTTAACTTTCATATTGCTGTACAGTAAGACCTTGATTTATAGAACCAGATGAGATTCAGACAAGTCTACTAAAGCAATATTTGGACGTTCCATTCCACCATTTCCTTCCTTGAGTCGTAAATGATAAGTTTTTATGTGCTGGCTTATATTTTAGCCGTTTTAACTGTAAACATAGTTGATGAATCACCAAAAAGTTCAGAAAAATATAACACAGTTTAAGTGTTGGTTTGTTTAGTGCATTTTCATTTTGACATTGCTGCCTTTCTTCTACCTGGAGGCAAGGGTATACACTGCTTAGCTTTCATCAGCTATCAAATTTAGATTATATATGAGTATTAATATTTCAATCTAAAATGGAAATTACTTTTTTCCGACAACAAAACATTTCTATTAGATTAATCCAGACTAACATATAACTTTTTTTTTTCTTTTTCATCCTGAAGTTTAGTAAAAAGAAAATATAAGTGTATTAAATGATATGTCAAGGTTTTACTGTATTAGTTTTTGTTTTTTAAGTGCTTGTTTCTCTTCATTCAATGATTCATATATTATCAGTTTTAGAACAGGTAAAAAAGAAAACCTATTTGGTGCCTGTCATAATTCTGTTCAAGGTTTTCCTTCATACTTTAAGGACCTATCACACTGGCCTATGATACGCGGAACCATGAACATTCGCTCTAAATAAATAAGTGAATTTCTAGGTTAAGTTTATCCATAGTTAGGTTAAGCATAGTTCATTGTGGTAATGTCCCACCCCTGTACATTTTCAGTGTATTTTTACATTGCCTAATTAATAAACCGGATTTGAACTTGCCGGGATTAGCGGAACCAAGTTGGGATGGCTTCATATCCATCCCGGTTCTCCGTATGCTATCCCAATGGAAAAGTAAACATGATATATGTAATAAAAACCTTTCATTTGAACTAAAAAGAATGTGACAAAATTTTTCATGTTGGAATATTAAATAATATTTCATCAATTTAGAAAGGTAAAGTATATATATATCATGTTGATAGGTTGGGCTCATGGCAACCACCTCTGACTGTAAAGTTGCCATCGCGCACGTCTCAGCTTTTCTCTAGTTTCTTTTACTTACTTTTCTTCAACAAGAGGAAGTGCAAATACAGTTCCTGGACAAAGCGCAGGCTGAGGTATAAATGGCATGGTTTTGTTCTGGTTTATTTTGATTAGGCTTTGTCTTGGTTAGTGGGCCGTTTGCCTAGCATAACAAGAACACGGGCAGCTTGTGTGTGATAGTGTTCCTGGTTTTGTACCAAGAACCATGGCCCACGTTCCATATATCATAGGCCAGTGTGATAGCCCCTTTAGTTTGTGTTTTGTGATGTTTATATTATTGCTAACATTTTGTTGCCTCTTGTGTTTTTCATAGTATGATTATTCTCTTTATTGATTCAGATCTGAGAATTCTTATGCTATGATTCCCGCATCAGTACACCAGGTATTCGATATATACAAATTCACTCGTGCGACTAACCAAAATGTGCAAAGTATTCGTTTTATGTAAGAACAATTTGCTATAATGGTTGTAGCAGTGCTGGTGAGACTGGTTCATTAGGTATGGTGGCTGACTTGAGGGCATTGGGTGCAAATGTTTATCTTTACTCTTCTCACCAATAATGAATCTTTTCCTTCCTCTGATCCTGAAGTTACTCCTCAGGTAGCATTTATAATGTATTTTCATGTTTTATTTTACAGAGGAAGTATCAAGGCATTTGCTCACAACTTTTGGCTAACGCTTTTCTATCTTCTAGAGAACCAGCACTTAAGTGGGCCTTTTAGATATTTTTTTTATCCTTGGCTGGCCCTCTCTCCTACATAAAAAAAAAATAAATAAAATAAAATGAAAAATAAATTAATGTGCTTTATTGTTGTTTAGTGCTTTGTTATTGTGAAATAGTGCTGGAATGAATAAATGGAGGGTTTGAAAATGGGTAGTGTAATGTAACACTGGCATATAACGAATATCTGGTGTACGTAACAAATGTGTATAATTTGTTTTCCCAGATTGCACAAATTTCATCTTAATTTTTTTCAATTATTTTTCAATACAATACTATTCAGTAGTGTAAATAAGTTTTTACCTGTATGAGTGAATATTGAAATATAGTTCTTGAACTTTTGAATTTATCAATAATAATTTGAAATAGGCTGATAGGCAGTACATTAATGCACCTCAGGTTTATTTATGAAGATTATAATACGTGGATTCCTTTATTTGTAGTCTCCATTTCAGGGTGCATACATTGCCTCTGCTCCAGCCCCAGGTGGTGCCAGGGGACATGGTCGTAGCAGCCTTGATCCGTATGACAGTTATGCTGCTGCTCCTTATGAGCCAGAACCTCCACGCCACCGTGAGCGGCGTGACCGTGATGATCGCCGCAGAGACCGGGACAGAGACCGTGACAGGGACAGGAGAGATCGAGACCGGGACCGGAGAGACAGGGATCGGGATCGAGACCGGGACAGGGACAGGGACCGAGACAGGGACAGAGATAGAGACAGAGACAGAGATCGCTGGAGGGATGACGACAGGGATCGCAGTCCTCGCCGAGATCGGGATCATCGTGACTATAGAGACTATGACCATCACCGAGATCAGTAAGTCAGGAGAGGAGTAAAGTTTTCACTTTTATAATGTATTGTGTTTAATCACATATTATTTATTATTTTAGCCATATTGATACTGAGATAAAATCAATGATTGTTCTTACTTAAAATTTCTAGTTTTATATGTATTGATATAAAAAAGAAAATCCTTGAATTTTTTCTGTTATAAATGATAAACTTATGAGAGATCCATTACATTTTTATGTGTAACGCTGCCAATCACATATTTGCAGCTATGAAGAGGAACGGACGGATTATAAGTCTCAACCTCCAAACAATACCATCATGGTGCGAGGTCTGGCCCAGCACATCACAGAAAATGATGTATGTGTTTTAATGATATATGTTCTATACTTATGTCATTAAGTATAATTAGTTAGTGGACTATGTATGTGAACATTTGATTAACTACTATTGTATGATTAAGGTAACTTACTTAAAGAACGCTGCTTTTTAAATTCTTCTATTAATTTTTTTCAGTTTGTAATTGTACATTAACTTTCTCTTCCCTTCAGATCCGAGCAGATATTTTAGCTTGTAACCTCATGCCAAAAGATATCCGGCTCGTCAGGAAGAAAGAATCAGGTAAAGTAACATTTCTCATGGGCTTAATTTTCCTGGACTCCTTACGTTTTTATGTTTTAGTTTCCCCTTTCTGTTTCCATGTTCCTGTCCACCTGTGTTTGTCTCGCTGGCTGAACAGAGGCCTAGGTCACAGGGTTAGCACAAGCAAAATGTATTCATAGTTTTACAAACATTAAATAAGACTCTTCCAGGTACCTTCTGTTTGCACTCCAGGTTACCAGCATTTAATCTTGATCTTCGAAATTGTGAGTACGTACATTCATGGGATGAAAGTCAGGCTTAGAATTGTCATATAATTTGGGTTTTAGAATATGATGTAGCTGTAGAAATGTTTCATTGTTTCTCTTGACAAATATAGAGTGTTTTTCTATAATTTTACAAATTTCCTGATTAGTTGTAAGCTCTTGTGATATGTTAGATTTTTAATGGGAATATATATATATATATATATATATATATATATATATATATATATATATATATATATATATATATATATATATATATATATATATATATATATATATATATATATATATATATATATATATATATATTCTTAAATAGATTTTAATGGGGAAATATTTACCTTCATTCTTCCATGTTCTTTAACAATGTTTCTTAATTATGTGCTTTGTACCCTTCAAATATTTACACAGGACTGCAGCAGTAGCAGGAAAACCAGCATATATTTAAAAATATGAAACAGTGTGTGTATGAATCTGGAGTGTTTTGTGATTGTGTTGTCACAGCAATGTGTAGCATGATATTGTATGATTATCATGGTAGACAGTTAGTAAAATTCTTCAGTTCAGTTCTTTACTCTTGTTATGCTAGTGGCCCCTGTGACCTGGAAGAGGCCATTGAGAGTAGATTTTGCTTAAGCCAGCGAGATGGGCACAATGTGGCTGGTTAGTGGCCACAGGGCCATCTCACGGCCATTTGAGGGTGCGACGTTGAGTGTCCCTCATGCCTCCTTTAAGAACATCATTTATTAACACTTGCTTGTGTGTGTTCTTACGTCTAGGTGCATCAAGAGGCTTTGCCTTCGTGGAGTTTACGACGGTTCATGACGCCACACGGTGGATGGAAGCCAAACAGGTATCGCGGTGAATCCCTGCCGGCCCGGCCCGGCCCCCGGCAGTTCCCTCGGCAGAGTCCCTGGACCCCCTGGCCATGGCCAAGGGGTCATGGGCCAGCCATCTCTGCCAGTAACACTGGGTTTACCTCTTCCTAAATACCATCATAGCCATTTGGTTCCTCTTGTATTTTTGCTTCCAATGTTGAGTCAATAACTTATCACTTTCTCTGAGGAACTGTTTAATGTTAGACCTTGACAATTATTGTACATGTGCGTTATGAAAGTATGGTCCCTCCCCTCCCATCCTTTTACTTCCTTGTATCAAGCATCAGTCTGACATCACTTGAGTGCACAATAATTTTATTATTTCTGCAATTCACGCTTGCTCATATTTGTTCATTTCTAGTGTATTTTATGTGAGCATGTATACCTTTCTTCATCGAATGAATGTTGGATGATTGTGAATACATTAGTAGATTAAGCTGACTTAGGAATCAGTGAATTTAAGACTGTAGCTTTTTGCTCAGCTGTGTAAGGCAGTGGCTTATTAACATATTGGGCATGGCTAGGGATAAACTGACTTAAGGCCACCTCCATTCATAGGTAATGATAACTCCCCTTTTCTTAAGATGTACTTCACTTCCCCTTTATGTCAAGCAGTGCATCCTATAATGTTTAGTTGGTTGAAAGAGTTTGCATCCAAGAGGTGGTCTTATTATGTCCCCCCCAAAAAAGCTTTTTCTCTGGAGTCATGAGAGCACATTCCTGGATGCATGCTTACGACAATCAATGAAACCTGTAGCTACTGTTTATTCAACTCCAATGAGAAATGATGCCATCCAAGGAGCAAGCCTGGTAAGGGTCACCCTGTGGGACCCTCTCTGCTTTAACAGCATCAGCAACTACTACAGCCACAACAGTAAACGTGCTCACCCGAACATCCACAACAACAAAGTCTCGGCACCAAGGTTCTCCTCCAGCCAGGGTGTTGGCACTCCTTCCTCTGTAGTTTGAGCATTATCACTTTTGCTGGTTCATGCCACATGGGGTGAATCTAGGAAGAGCCCACAGAGAAAAATTTTGCTAACCACGATTAGAACACATATTTCTTTTCTTCCTATGCATTTCTTACCTGTAGGCTTTACTTTTCCTTTCACTCATATCTGGCTGAACTGGAGACCAAAAGTGGAAGCTCATGTAAGATACATAAAACTCTGTATAAGATCATGTTGTAATATGGTTGATGACTTTCTCTACAGGGTGTTCTCATTCTTCAAGATGTATATAGAGCCACACTGCAATACTCGATTCCCAAAGAGTCCTCAGAGCGTCAATCAAAAGCATCACAAGATTGGTTTTGCATCAGGGTATGTTTATTGTATTGTTTCGTGAATGAAAAATATGGAAGACTAACTGAATAAACAAATTAATCATTTATGATGAATGAAATAATCAATACTTTAATTTCAGTGTGGGGCTCATAATTTCAAAAGAAGAGACTCTTGCTTTAAATGTTCAGCTCCTCGGCATGAGTCAGAAGCAGGAGAAGAGGGAAGTGATGAAGTTTGCACCTATCCAACCAACAGTATGTTTGATTTTTTCTTAACATAACAACATAACATAAATAATAGGATAACAAAGGGCCACCAGGGCCCATCTAGGTTATCCTGTATCAGTCGCACAGCGACCTCGTCATCAGTACTTAAAGATACACTTACTTCTTGAAACACACACCCTTCATAGTTATTGTATACTCTATATAAAAATAGTCACTGTCACTTGTGTTAAAGTGAAAATATAGGAGCATAGTTTCATCTAAGACAAATGGGTTTCATGTTGCTAGCATGCAGACATGCTATTTGTAGTGTGAAAAGCAGTAGAAAAATAGAAATTTATATTTTTACATTTTGAGTAAGATGAATAATTGTATTTCATGATGTAAATTTTGCTCATTGCTGAGGACATAACATCATATTTTTACAAAGAGTAGTAAAGAAGCCTGTGTACATCTGGTGTCATTGATTACTTTACAACTTTGACAGCTCTTCTTCTCCGTGGTCTTGATGTGTTGAGCACGGAAGAGAGTGTATTACAAGGGATCCAGCATGCTGGTAGTGACTTGCCTATCCGGTCTGTTCGCATTGGGAGAGACCCTCTCACCAACACATCGAGAGGAGTCTGCTATATTGAACTTAATTCTGTGCTGGATTCCATGCAACTTCACAATAAGCTTGCCCATTCCCCTCCCACTATTGACAATAAGCAGGTTAGTTTTACTTTCCTTTACTATCCTTTCATGGATTAGATCAGTATTTAAATACAATAATGTATTATTCAGTATTTTTGTAATGTTTTTGTTTTTATCAACATTTGAGAAGGAAGTCAATCTGAGGTATTCAGTGCTGTGATTTTATATAAGTATTTCTTTTTGTATTATGATATGGAAGTTCATGAGTAAACCAGAATTAAGTGATAAATACTTTAGAGCCATGTTAAACAACAGTGGAATTTAGTTTGTATATTTTCTCCACAGGTGACTGTATCATACTGCAAGTTGAACCAGAATAATGGAAACAACAACAATTCAGGTAATGTTAGGAGTATTTGATTTTGAATGAGTTCATGTTTATATGTGATAGAGGCTTTATTCATATATATAGTTAGCAAAAAGAAGTGAAGCATCCAGCAACAGTGGAATGATACTTTTCTCTTTTGTTTTCAGGTAATAACTGGTCAGGTCAACAGCAGCAGCAGCAATACCACCAACCAGCTGAATACACTGCAGGTGCTGACATCAAGCAGTTGGCAGAGTACAGTGCCTCCTTATATGCACAGACTCCTGAAGAACATGCTTCTTATGTACAATACTATACAATGTACTACCAACAGCAGGCTCAGGTAATTGGCAAAGCATGTATCGGGCATCCATAAATGTTAACTTTTGATGCTATTTATAATTTATGTTCTGCACACATTCATATCAAGGTCCCATGGAAGATACTTGTAAAATTTGTCTTAAAAGTATAAATATTTGCACTTTTAACTATTTGTCTATTTATTCATTCATTCATTCATTTATTTATTTGTCAGGCATACCAACAAAATCAGCAACAACAAGGAAGCTCAAATCAGTCAGATTCTGTCAATGCTGCAGCAGCTGTGGCTCAGTCTGCTTTACAAGCTATGCATCAGAAGTCTGCAGCCTCAACAGCAACAACTGCAGCAGCAGCAGCTGCTGCTGCTGCTGCCGCTGCAGCTGCAGCTGCAGCGGCACAAAGCACTTTAAGCACAACCACCACCACCACCACTACTACCACCTCAGAACAGACAACACCACCAACTACCACTACTTCTACAAACTATGATGGTGTTCAGATGCAGAGTGGAGAATATCCCACTTATCGTAAGTACATCCAATGGAACTTCTTTCTATGTAACACAGTTGTGCAACAATGGTGTGTTTATTTATAGTGAAAGTTAGCTGTATTATAATGGATTTGGATTTTCATTTTGCAGCACCACCTGATGTCAGCACTTACCAATATGATGAAACTTCTGGTTACTATTACGATCCATCCACCACCCTCTACTATGATGCCAGTAGTCAGTACTACTACAATGCAGAGTCTGGCCAGTATCTGTATTGGGATGCAGAGAAGTCCACATACCTTCCTGCTCCTGTTGGTGAAGATGGTCAAGTTGGCAAGAAGGGAGATAAGAAAGAAAAAGAAAAAGATAAACAAGACAAGGTATTCTGCTTTAGGAGTTTAGTAAATATGATAGAAAACAGTATTTTAAAATTTGCTTGGGCTGTTTTAGTAATAAGTTGATGTTTAACACAATTATTTGTGTATATAATGTATTCATGTATATTTGGTAGACCATAGAGAGTAACTTGTAAGAATAAAGATTTCAGTGCTTCATGAAGGATACATACATTGTAAACAAGTCTTTCATGACAAATTACACTTTACTGTTCATGTTCTGAATTCTAAACTGATGTCAGTATATAGGCCATGTATTAATCAGAAGAGTAGTTTTGGAATAATTTTCTCTCTCTCTCTCTCTCTCTCTCTCTCTCTCTCTCTCTCTCTCTCTCTCTCTCTCTCTCTCTCTCTCTCTCTCTCTCTCTCTCTCTCTCTCTCTCTCTCTCTAGGTCAAAGTTGCCAAGAAGATTGCAAAGGATATGGAGAGATGGGCCAAAGCACAGAACAAAAGGAATGAGAGTTCTGTGGGGAGCAAGATAGCAGCAGGTGAACCTGTAGGAGGAGCCAAAGGTGAAGGAGGTGGCACTGGTGCTGCTGATGCTGCCTTTGCAGTCTTATTGGAACGCAGGGATCGGGCTGCTCTAGCAGAGAAGCAAGCACAAGTGTTCCATATGCATATGAAGAAGGAGGCACCACCTGTAAGTTTTTGTTATACATTGTTTTGAAAATGGATGTCAGAAAATAATGTTTGTTGATATTTATGTAAATATTAACTCTCTAAATTGCAAGCCTTTCTTGCTTTTCGTACCTCACAGTGCATCCTACATTGATATCCATTTTCTCCTAACATTTGTTATTTTGGATTATGAACAGGTATTAGCTGGACTTAAGAAATCTGGACTAGTGGCTGCATATGGAGGTGAAGGCAGTGACAGTGAGGAAGAGAGTGGAGCTGGCTTGAATAACCTTGCTGGAGATGAGAGATGGGAAGATAAACTTGTGGACTACCTCAAGATGGCCTGCCTTCTATGCAAGCGACAATTTCCCAACAAAGAGGCCCTTGGCAGGTATGTTACAGTTATATATTTGAAGGAGAACACTTTTTAATTTTTTTTATTTTTTATTTTTTTTATTTATTTATTATTTTTTTTTATACAATTTCATTGGAATTAGATGAATACTCTGATAATCATATACCAGCCTGCACTCAAGCCACTGTGAATGTACCCTCATGTCACTTTGAGGTAACTAGATATGCATAACCTATATAATAAAAGCAATGAATTTGTAGGTAATTTATGCTGTTGCATGTCCTGAAATCAAATGTGAACAAATAGTATTGTGATAAGAAGGATATTTTTTCATTACTTGCCAAGGGTGTTTTTAAGCTTCCTTTAGGGTACGCAGTCCTGAAGAGTTAGTTGAGTATGCCTGTTCTTAGCCTTTGACTTTGGCAATACATAGTGAAGAAGGGGATTTTATATACTTGTGGAATCTATCAAGTCCCTCTATCACAGACATGTGCAGCTTTCTGATCTTCATAAAACTAACATGGAGAACATGAGGAAAGCAAGAGGGTCTGGAGAGGGAAGTGGTGCAGGAGGCCTTACCTCGGCCCAGTACCGCGATAGAGCTAAGGAAAGGCGTCAGAAGTATGGAGAACCCAGTGTACCAGCACCTAACAAACTAAAGGTAAATTACTGGGGTATTATTTGTTTTATTGCCAGATTTCAGTCTGCTTTAGTAGAATCTTTATAATACTCCTTTCTCTATATTCTTATTATTGATTTTTTTCATATTAAGGTTATGTTGTTGGATCCTTTGGGCAATTTTGTAAATGTAGTCTGGGTTGAATATTTCTAAGTGTGTTGGAAACTTATTTTTTAGCAAATATTGAATTATCATCATTAGTTTTGATTGGCAGATTTCATTTGACATTAATCTGCTTTTGTCACTTAATGTTAGCTCATCAATCTACTTAGCAATAACATTTTGTTTGTCATGCCATGGCCATCCATATAGAAACTCAACATGATATGGGAGGACAGTTATTGAAAAAATTACAATAATTTATCAATGTGAGGATGGAAGAAAAGGCTGAAGAAATTTTTATTTATAAGAGAGAGACAGGTGTGTGATGTAACAATGGAAGCTAGGTTGTATAAAGGAAATTAAACCCCTTCAGCACTGGTCCTGTTTCTGTGGCCTGGAGCTCATAGATCTCTCATGCTCGCTGCCCCATGTATTCCATTCTGCCCCCCCCCCCCCTCTCTCTCTCTCTCTCTCTCTCTCTCTCTCTCTCTCTCTCTCTCTCTCTCTCTCTCTCTCTCTCTCTCTCTCTCTCTCTCGATTTATGCAAAACATAATAGTGTCTTGATAAGACTTTTCTGAGCTCTCATCACTATGTTCCTCATGAGAAACACCTGACAAATATTCAGAGCCAGATTAAGAGCACAACATAAGGGTGAATGATTGTGGACGGAGCTTCAGGGTATCTCGAGTACATAGTATAATCCCCTCAACAAAGCAGAAAACAAAATACCACTCGTAACTATTCACCATTTGAGACAATAGATAGTTTCATGTAAACACATGTGTACATGACAGTGCTGAAGGGTTTAAAACTATGGTCCATTTTCAGATATATAAGCTGAAATTCCTGACTATCTGTAGGACATGAGAAATGCTGAATTTCTAAGGTATAACAACACTAATTTTTCAGGAACGATACATTGCCTCAAGGGAAGAAGTAGCAGCATCCAAATATGAAGAGCCAACCAAACAAGGCATTGGTAGTGACAATATTGGCAATAAACTCCTGAAAAAGATGGGATGGACTGATGGTCAGGGCCTTGGAAAGGCTAACCAAGGACGAACATCCATTATTGAGACGGAGAGGCGTGTAGCTACTGCTGGATTGGGCCTGCAGGGCAGTACTTACAGTGTTGTTGGTGATAGCTATAAAGATTGTGTCAAAAAGATGATGTTCCACAGATATCAGGAGTTAGATGCACAAGAAAAGAATACAAAAAACTAGCAAGGTTGTAATGTCCATTGGTTGCTGAAAGTGAAAAAAAATATGGTAGTGTTGCTTTGAGAATTAGAAGTAAATGTATTTCTCTCTCTCTCTCTCTCTCTCTCTCTCTCTCTCTCTCTCTCTCTCTCTCTCTCTCTCTCTCTCTCTCTCTCTCTCTCTCTCTCTCTCTCTCTCACACACACACACACACACACACACACACACACACACACACACACACACACACACACACACACACACACACACACACACACACACACACACACACACAAACACACACACACACACACACACACACACACACACACACACACACACACACACACACACACACACACACACACACACACACACACACACACACACACACACACACACACACACACACACACACACACACAGAGTGGTGTAAGATGTTCTCAGTCTAGCTTTTCTCCATTTCTTGCTGCTGCTGTTGTATCTTGGATGGTATGGTTAAGTACTTTGGCTGGAGAATTTAGTAACTGCTCTCTGTGGATAGTGCATTCCAGGCAGTGAAATATGCTGAAATCTTTTCATTTGCTCATAACTTTATTGTATTCTATGACTAAACTGGAAAGTTTTGATTGTAATGGTTTTATAAGTGTTTGGATTGATGATTTTTGTAATAAACATACATTGTTCATGCACATGAAAATTGATTCACTATACATACATCCCAAATTCTACTTAGTCATAGTATCTTCATAATGCTCCACTTAATAGTTTTTTTTTTTTTTTTTTTTTTTTTTTTATTTATTTATTTTTTTTATACTATTGAATGTAATCCATTCATCACTGAGTGCATATGCTGGGTATATAACAAAACTTACTAGATGTGTTTGTTTATGTGTTTGGATGGGGGTGGGGTGATAGGTCCATGTGATAATCTGAAATACTTCTTGATGGAGAATTCAGACTTACATTCTGTATAAAGTAATTTAGCCTATTAAGGGAACCCTTGTTTGTATGTAATTGAATATTAAATGTTTAATGAACATAATTCCTTGTCATGAGTTAATATTCCATCAATCCAGTAATTAACGTTGCAATATATTGGAACTGATTCTAAGCGCTGTCATGGCTTTCAGCGACAGGTCTTCCATTTTTCATTGATTAGCTGCATGATTAGTGGTTCCTAAGGTATGTCAAATTAAATTATCTTAGTTACAGACACCAATATGTAGGTTTGCAGAAGCAATTGAAATGGATATCTCTCAGTGTATGACATTTCATGGATGTTGGTACAAATTGAATAATTATTGACATGAAAGAAAACAGTAAAGCCCTTGTGCTGCATACTTACAGTGCCACATTAAGCTTGTGGTGCAATGCATCTGTCCTTTATCAGGATTTTTAACAGCAACAGTTCATGTTAGGCTATTTGAGCTCAAAACATAAACCAAGAATTACAGACTTCCTACAGTATGAAACCACTGTTAGGTAAAGTTTTGTTTGTTGTGCTTTGTGTCGGGGTGGAGTATAAGGGAGAGAGAGAGACACTACTAGTTGTACATATATGTCACCTGTAAGCTTTCAAAAATTTAAATGGACGCCGAATATGGTATTGCTCCGAAATCTGTGACTAACAGTGATTAGAGGGCTCAAAATAATGTAGCCAATTGTCACAACTCCAGTAACCACTACCAAAACTACAGTAGCGCTGGAAGCCAGAAGGAAAACGAGAATAATTAGTCTTGGATGTTCAGCTGGCTTGTATTTTTGCCACTCATTAGCAAATGGTAGTTCTTTATAAAGTAATGGGACATTGATATCTGACAGTCTGCAGCCAGTATGTGAGGGACGAGGGTTACAGCAGGTTAAAACAAAAGGTTTACGCTTCGTAAGTCGTAACTAACAATTAAAATTAATGCATTTTACATCTCTCGATTTTAACATATCGTGTGCGGAGAGAGAGAGAGAGAGAATCAGTGGTGGTTCAAACGGCTATGATCGATCTGTAGTCGTCGTCGCTTTTTGGTGATGAGGGAGGAGGAGGGTGGGGGCGGTGGGAGTATCCAGGTTTCGGTCTCTACAACAAACTTCTACCAGAATTACTCTGATATATAAGGTGTGTGTGTGTGTGTGTTAGAAATCAATAGATAAAGTATTTAGCATCTCTAATACATTGGATTAAAAATAATGTAAAATCAAGGAGGGCCCGTAGTGTTTTTTTTAAAAGAAAGACCATCGCAAATAGAGTGGTGCGTGTAAAATGGTAAAATGCAAAGCGCAATGAACGTTATTACGTAGTAATTGATGGGTATTGCCATAATCGTGACAAACATTATGTGATTTTAGGTCCGTCGATACCAAGGATGTTTATTGCTATGCATTTTCGCTGCTTTCGTTCCCTGTTTTTTGCTTTTGCTGGAAGAAAATGAAAAATAAATGAATGAATAAATGTTAATAGAAATTTAGATTATAAAAACTTGGGAAGCTGCAAAAAGCCGCCGGGATTTCCAGTCATTTGTAATTATTAGGATCTGAGTTAACGCTGACCTCCAGATGACAATCACCAGCCAGTGTGTGTGTGTGTGTGTGTGTGTGTGATCATCAGTAGACCTAGAAACAGCTGTCGTGTGTACAGTAGCCTGCCATGGAAACACCAATCCGGAGCTCCTTTCAGGGAGATGATTGGTGAAGATTGCGGTAGGAAGGCGGAGCATGACGGAGAAAGGCACGACTAACTGGTTAAAGAAAAGCTTCTGAATCAGTTGGCACTTGGCACTTAGCTGTGTTTGTTTATTAGTATCCTGTTACTATGTTCACATCATAACCTGTGAATGTCTCCCCGTGTGTTTGCACGGTATCCCTACTGTCTAGTAGCTTTGTCAATCTTACCGTGGATTGTTGAAAGGTAAGGCTACCACCATGAACTGTTTAGCAGTAGCTAAACTGCAGTAAATTTTGTGTTAGACATAAGTTAAACAAGAGAGTTAGAAAGTACTATTAAGATTTGCCCGTGAGGGCAGTGTCATAACTTAATATATATATATATATATATATATATATATATATATATATATATATATATATATATATATATATTTTTTTTTTTTTTTTTTTTTTTTTTATTCAATTTTCTCGTCAATTTCAATCGAATTATTTTCTAGAAAAAAAAAAACAAAAAGACTAAAGAACCACATCAAATAAATACAATTGATATTTCATGTTTACATTTATTCATATTCATATGTCTTGGTGGACTAAATGACATACCTAAACCAGACCAACGACAACAGCTTGTCATTATGCAATCCTCACCCTCAGCGTCATCTTGTTTGCAGGGTATCCAGCCACAAGCTTCTCTCGGCGTCCCTTGAGATCGCACAGCTCCAGCAAGTGTTGGTATATCATGTTGGAGATGCTGCCGCTATATAGGCCTGCTGGCTGGAAGTGGTCATCACATGCCTATCTTCTCTGGATTTTGTGCCTTCTGCTGACTGGTAAGCGTCGTGTCTTCCGTCCCGGTGATCGCGGCGGAACTTACGGAAAAAGATACACAATAACTCAATAGTAGTAGATAGTAGTAGTAGTAGTAGTAGTAGTGCCTGTAGTCGTAGTAGTAGTAGTGCCTGTAGTCGTAGTAGTAGTAGTAGTAGTAGTAGTAGTAGTAGTAGTAGTAGTAGTAGCAGTCGTAGTAGTAGTAGTAACAGGAGAATTACGTACAGTGCAAGGCGATTATTTTCCAATTATCATATACACTTCAACGCGGCATTCTTTTGTTACTGTTTCCTTCAGTGGCACAACAAACCCAACAAATCACTATATTATAAGAAGTGGTCATTTAAATCAATATATGCGAATGAGAGTTCCACCAAAGAAGTGGCATCAAAGCTGTAGTAGGTTTGGATGTGATGCAACGTACAATTAAGCTCAAGGATGATAATGAAATACTTGCCAGCCTTAATTCAATATCTTTGTAATTTCTTCCTACAGGAAATATGATATTAGGGAATTACGAAAACGGGAAGTGTTATTGTGTCTCCGAAAATGACGAAAAAATCAGGCAGGCCATCGCTGCCTTCACAGATACGCCGTCTGTGTCCAAATATGAGTACATCGGTGCCGAATATAACAGTACTGCCGAGGAATTCGCCCCCTGCGTGTGTGATGATGGTAAATTTAAACTTCTCGAACTTCACCTGTACACTTTCTTGATAGTTTACTCTCTTATCAAATAACTACCTAACTAATTTATTATTATTTTGTTATTTTTGTTGTTTGTTATTATTATTATTATTATTATTATTATTATTATTATTATTATTATTATTATTATATCTATATTATTGTTATTATTATCATCCTTACTATTATTATGTATTCACAGTTTCTATAATTTTTTTTTCTTTTTTCATGTTCTCCAAAGTGGTGGGCGTGATGTCAGACCTGGCTGTGACAGAGCAGTACGTTCTGGAAATGGCAACGGGGAATGAGACAGAGCTCAATGACAATGTTACCAGAGCGGTCAGTGAGTGGGAGTGGAGAACGAACTTATTTTTTAATATTGTTTTGAACTTGTATCATAATATATTACGAGACAAATGTGACGCATGTGATTAGATTAATGCGATGCATTTCCCAGGAATCTGCTATCTCGAGATTTAACATCAGCATAACAAACATTGTGTTGGACCCACAGCTGGATGCCACTGCGAAGGTTGCCTTCAACAACTACATGGATTTAACGCATTCTTACATCAACTCCTTTGCTACCTACAGCTACACTAACGGCTCCAAAGCCATGTTCAATGTAGAATTTATCGTCAAAGGCACCAATACAGTCATCAAAGATAAGGCAAGCCAATATAGATACACACCGGGTCTGATATCTTGCATTATCTGTTTATTTCATGATACATTTTCATTATAATATGCAAAAAAAAAAAAAAAAAAAAATCTTGACTGAACAGACCTATAAACAGAATTGTAGTCATGAATGTTGACTGCTATCGGCATACAACTAACGAACAGTGTGTCCAGGTCTCCACTGTGATGCTGGAGGCGGTGGCCGGGAACATGTTGAGCGGGGTCGGCTCTGTAGAGAACTTCACCAAGGAATTCTCACGTAAAATAACACATTGTTTTCTCTAGATATTCAATGCTGTTTTGATAGGCTAATTAATATTGGAGGTATTATTATTTTGTCTTGTAAAATCCATTATAAAGGTACGGTAGACTGGTATGTAAATCTAACGCTAAGATAGTAATCTATTATAAACGTAATTTCTGTATTAATTGTGTTCAGTGCATGAAATTAGCTAAAGTATAATTTCATGCACCTGTACACAAATGTAGACAAGAGTGAAATCCTAAGAAATTATAATGATCAATGACTATTTCTTCGAGCAAGTAGGTGTGTTGGCGACACTGACGATGACTATTTCGACAGTGAGAGTGTGTCCCGTAGATCCTAGCGGTGGTGAGAACACTCAAACGTCAGTCACTAACAACGTGGCGGGAACCTCTGTCACAATTACCTGTAAAACAGGCTACAGGTATTTTTTTCTCTTGATTATTGTATATATATATATATATATATATATATATATATATATATATATATATATATATATATATATATATATATATATATATAACTTAAAATCCCTTGGTACTGATAATTACTGTTATGACGTGATGTAAATGTGCTTACAAGTACTAAAAATTCACTTGATTTAATTTAATTCAATTAAAGCATCAAACAATTGTTACTGCTATTATTATTACTATTATCATCATTGTAATTGTTGTTTTTGTTGTTGTCGTTGATGTTGTTCTTATCCTCAGAACAAATTCAGGCGAACCGACCAGTGGAAAATCAAAGTGTGTCCACGAGACTTTAACTTGGACGCCACCATCCCCCAGCGTTGTCTGTATTGAAGGTGAGGCATTCAGTCACATCCTTCGCTCTCCCTCCAGAAGCTGATCGAGATAATGGGAGGGGAGGTCAGCACGGCAAACAAGGGATTCTTCTGTGACCTGTGAACGCAATATTTATTCCTTTAATTTTTTAGATGTTTTCTGATTATGTTAAGGCTATATTTGCACAAAGTGACTAGAATCGATTCATAAAGCGGTAACAAGATTCATGATTTGTCTTCCTGCGCCGCATTAACTCCAGAGGGAATAGTTAGCACAAATATGATTCGAAACATGGCGAATCATTGGGGTACTGAAGCGTTTTGAACTTCGGACTCAGTTTCACCATCAGTCACGGCGAGTCAGCTGAGGTGTAAGCACGGAAGTATCGGCGGTCCTGATCACTTTAGTCGGAAAACGTAGAAATCGTGAGTTGCCCAACAATTCTAACTTGTCTTCTGAATGTGTCATTGTTTCCTTGGCTATTTAGTGTAGCCCAACACGTTGCTGGGTGTGGTTTGGAACTGGGAGGTGCTGTGGTGTAACCCCCTCCCTGCAAATTGTTGAATGTTTAAAGTGTTGATGTCATTTGGTCTAACTGGTTATAAAAGTCGTGATGGTGGTGGTGCCAGTAGTAGTAGTAGTAATAGTAGAAGTAGTAGAAATAGTAGTAGTAGTAGTAGTAATAGAATATAGTAGTAGTAGTAGTAATAGAATATAGTAGTAGTAGTAGTAGTAATAGAATATAGTAGTAGTAGTAGTAGTAATAGAATATAGTAGTAGCAGTAGCAGTAACAGAACACAGTAGTAGTAGCAGTAGTAACAGACACAGTAGCAGTAGCAGTAGTACAGAACAGCAGCAGCAGTAGCAGTAGCAGCAACAGAAGTAGCAGTAGCAGTAGCAGCAGCAGTAGCAACAGAATTTAGTAGCAGCAGCAGCAGCAGTAACAGAACCTAGCAGCAGCAGCAGCAGCAGCAACAGAACTTAGCAGCAGCAGCAGCAGCAGCAGTAACAGAACTTAGCAGCAGCAGCAGCAGCAGCACAGAACAGAAGCTAGCAGCAGCAGCAGCAGCAGCAGCAGAACAGCAGCAGCAGCAGCAGCAGTAACAGAACCCAGCAGCAGCAGCAGCAGCAGCAGCAGCAACAGAACCAGCAGCAGCAGCAGCAGCAGCAACAGAACCTAGCAGCAGCAGCAGTAGCAGAACAGCAGCAGCAGCAGCAGCAGTAACAGAACAGCAGCAGCAGCAGCAGCAGCAGCAGCAACAGAACCTAGCAGCAGCAGCAGCAGCAGCAGCAGCAGCAGCAACAGAACCAGCAGCAGCAGCAGCAGCAGCAGCAGCAACAGAACAGCAGCAGCAGCAGCAGCAGCAGCAGCAGCAGCAGTAACAGAACAGCAGCAGCAGCAGCAGCAGCAGCAGCAGCAGCAACAGAACCAGCAGCAGCAGCAGCAGCAGCAGCAGCAGCAGCAGCAGCAGCAGCAACAGAACCCAGCAGCAGCAGCAGCAGCAGCAGCAACAGAACCTAGCAGCAGCAGCAGCAGCAACAGAACCAGCAGCAGCAGCAGCAGCAGCAACAGAAGCAGCAGCAGCAGCAGCAGTAACAGAACCTAGCAGCAGCAGCAGCAGCAGCAGCAGCAGCAAGCAGAAACAGCAGCAGCAGCAGCAGCAGCAGCAACAGAACTCAGCAGCAGCAGCAGCAGCAGCAGCAGCAGCAGCAACAGAACAGCAGCAGCAGCAGCACCAGCAGCAGCAGCAGCAGCAGCACAGCAGCAGCAGCAGCAGCAGCAGATAGCAGCAGCAGCAGCAGCAGCAGATAGCAGCAGCAGCAGCAGCAGCAGTACTGAGTAGCAGCAGCAGCAGCAGCAGCAGCAGCATAGCAGCAGTAGCAGCAGCAGCAGCAGAACTGATAGCAGCAGCAGGAACAGCAGCAAAACCGATAGCAGCAGCAGCAGCAGCAGCAGAACTGATAGCAGTAGCAGCAGCAGCAGCAGCACCAGTAGCAGAACTGATAGCAGTAGCAGTAGCAAGTAGCAGTAGCAGCAGATAGCAGTAGCAGCAGCAGCAGCAGCAGTAGCAGAACTGATAGCAGCAGCAGTAGCAGCAATAAGCAGCAGCAGCAGTAACAGCAGCAGTAGCAGTAGCAGCAGCAGCAGCAGTAGCAGCAGTAGTAGCAGTAGCAGTAGCAGTAGCAGTAGCAGCAGTAGTAGTAGCAGCAGTAGTAGTAGTAGTAGTAGTAGTAGTAGTAGTAGTAGTAGTAGTAATATTGATAGTCGTAGTAGAAGTAGTAGTAGTAGTAATATTGATAGTAGTAGTAGTAGTAGTAGTAGTAGTGATAGTGATAGTAGTAGAAGTGGTAGAAATAGTATTAGTATAATACTAATTAGTAGTTGTAGTAGTAGAAGTATTATTAAGTTTAATTTTCTCATCTATTTATTTCATTTTATCTTATCTGTTTATTATAAATAGTGTGTGTGTGTGTGTGTGTGTGTGTAATTCATCTCGTTCTTCTGCTGGTCACCCAGCCATTCTTCCCCATTACGGAGCCATCTCAGAGCTCATAGACCGATCTTCGGGTAGGACTGAGACCACACCACACTCCACACACCGGGAAAGCGAGGCCACAACCTCTCGAGTTACATCCCGTACCAATTTACTGGTAGGTGAACAGGGGCCACATTAAGAGGCTTGCCCATTTGGCTCGGCGCGCCGGGACTCGAACCCGGCCCTTTCGATTGTGAGTCGAGCGTGCTAACCACTACATTACGCGGTGTGTAATAGTAGTAGATAGTGAGTGTGTGTGTGTGTATGTGTGTGTGTGTAATTCACCTCCTCCTCCTCGGTCGTCTGCTGGTCACCCAGCCAGTCTTCCCCATTACGGAGCGAGCTCAGAGCTCATAGACCCATCTTCGGGTAGGACTGAGACCACATCAACACAACACACACACCGGGAAAGCGAGGCCACAGTCTTTCGAGTTACATCCCGTAACTCGGCTAGGTGAACAGGGGCCACACATTAAGAGGCTTGCCCATTTGCCTCGCCGCTTACCGGGACTCGAACCCGGCCCTCTCGATTGTGAGTCGAGCGTGCTAACCACTGCACTACGCGGTGTGTGTGTGTGTGTGTGTGTGTGTGTGTGTGTGTGATTCACTGTTTGATCTGCTGCAGTCTCTGACGAGACAGCCAGACGTTACCCTACGGAACGAGCTCAGAGCTCATTATTTCCGATCTTCGGATAGGCCTGAGACCAGGCACACACCACACACCGGGACAACAAGGTCACAACTTCTCGATTTAAATCCCGTACCTACTCACTGCTAGGTGAACAGGGGCTACACGTGAAAGGAGACACACCCAAATATCTCCATCCTGCCGGGGAATCGAACCCCGGTCCTCTGGCTTGTGAAGCCAGCGCTCTAACCACTGAGCTACCGGGCCGTGTGTGTGTGTGTGTGTGTGTGTGTGTGTGTGTGTGTGTGTGTGACAAAAATGTGCAAAGATATGAATAGAACATGCAGGCAGAAACACTGCCGTTGTGTGATCCAGGCAAAGTTTGAGTTTTCAAAAACATGTATGAAGCTTTATTAGACTTGAAACTTTAAACTTTGAAAGTGAGTTGGATGTGGAGGTAGTGTCTATTTTTCTTCAGTCCTCTCTAAGATTAGTTGTTTGTCAAAGTGACAGCCTTAACCCGATCTTCCCGTCTCTGTTTACAGATAAAAGGTGTTATAAGAGTCCACCTAATCCAATAAACACCAAACGTGTCTGGAATGGCACAAAGGAGGAAGGAACAAAAATTGTATACAGCTGCAAAATTCTTTACAGGTAAGCATTACTACTACATGATTATTGAAAATAGCCCTCCCATTATCTCAAATTGGGCATTTATGGTACACTCGCTTTCACAGTCCTACTCCTATACCGGCTTACGACTTACGTATACGTAACTACATCATTCTGACGATGGCTCAGCCAGCAATCACACGCGCACACACCGCGAACTCTCTATGCCAACAGGGCTGAGTTTCTTAGAGGGTTCCGGAACGCCCCGGGTCGCCCGGACCCCTAAGAAACGCGGGTTGGGCTGCCCGGGCTGCCAGTCCGGAACCTTTAGAAGTTTAGAGCCACCCAAGCTTGCGAGGTGGAGCGCTCTGTGGCTGTGACGTCACAATGTCAACAAAGATGGCTGTCCAAGTAGATAGCTACAAGTGCCATCCCCTGAAGTGTGCTTTGAACTCATGGTTACTATAGAATGGAACGACTTGCTCCACATATCCCTCAACTCTAGTTGGTTCTTGATGTCTTTCTTGCTCTTCTAGGGTAATTTCATTCAAGTTCTTGTTTCCTTGGGCTATCATTATAGCAGCTTGCAATTCTTCCTCTCCAGCAAGAAACTCGTCGAGAAGAACAGCGAGCTGTAAACGATTTAATTCAGGAGGAGACAGTGCGTGAGCCATTTCGTCTAAAGGCCCTATCACACTGGCCTATGATACGCGGAACCAGGAACATCCGCTCTAGATAGCGGGAACTTGCCCGGGATTAGCGGAACCAAGTTGGGATGGCTTCATATCCATCCCGGTTCTCCGTATGCAACCCAATGGAAAAGTAAACATGATATATGTAATAAAAACTTTTCATTTGAACTAAAAAGAATGACTAAATTTTTCATATTGGAATTTTAAATAATATTTCATCAATTTATAAAGGTAATATATATATATATATATATATATATATATATATATATATATATATATATATATATATATATATATATATATATATATATATATATAATGTCGATAGTTTGGGCTCATGGCAACCACCTCTGACTGTAAAGTTGCCATCGCGCACGTCTCAGCTTTTCTCTAGTTTTTTTTTTTTTTACTTACTTTTCTTCAACAAGAGGAAGTGCAAATACAGTTCCTGGACAAAGCACAGGCTGAGGTATAAGCGGCATGGTTTTGTTCTGGTTTATTTTGATTAGGCTTTGTCTTGGTCGGTGGGCCGTTTGCCTAGCATAACAAGAACACGGGCAGCTTGTGTGTGATAGTGTTCCTGGTTTCGTACCAAGAACCATGGCCCGCGTTCCGCGTATCATAGGCCAGTGTGATAGCCCCTTAATAAGATGCCCGCACAGGTTTGTTTACATGAGCCCCCACGCAGCGGGAGGCGCCCAAAAGCGTTGAAGAGCGCGCTCCGGGCGGCTCGGGTTTCCGGGGCGTTCCGGAACCCTCTTAAGAAACTCAGCCCAGGGTGGGCAAACTTTTCAGCGGTAGGGCCACATTAAGAAAAATCGCAACCTTATAGGGCCGCATACCATATTAATCCCAAATGATTAATATTTTGAATATAAAATTAAAGGCTTCAAATGCTGGGGTCACACTACAGCTTTTTTTTCATTTATTTATTTTATTTTATTTATTTTTTACTATGACGTCCCAAGCTCATCTTGAGTGTAACCACGTAGAACCTGGGCATCATGGTGATATGTAGGTAACTAAACCACTCGACAAATAGCAAAGTGTTTTAAGGCTGTACGTGGTGAGATTCGAACCTACGCGTGGACTTGTGCCCGATCCCACGCTCACCACCGTATCCACTATGCCACCGCCTCCCAGTGGCTTTTAAGAAGAGAAGTATTCGGCGACTATGACAATCTGCTGGCGGAGCTTCACCGGGAGGATTCCAGAGGCTTGCCACAACTCTCACGCGTCGTACCATAGGTCTCACGCGTCGTACCACAGGTCTAACGCGTCATACCACAGGTCTCACGCGTCTTGGCAAAGTCGCACGAGTCTAACCAAATTCAAAATTGGTAAGACTAGTTGGACTTTTGCCAAGATGCGTGAGACCTGTGGTACGACGCGTGAGACTAGTAAGACTTCATGTTACATGGTGAGACGTCTTACTATCGCACGGGGGCGCACTAAGTTTTCTAAAATTTTAGAAAACTTGGTGCGAACTGTTACGACGTACGACGTCGTACCAGTTTTGGCGAGACCTTTGTTAGACCTTGGTACGACTAGTGGTTAGAAGCGTGAGACCTCAGGTCTCACGCGTCTAACTATGGTCGTACACGTCGTACCGTCGTAAGTGTCAACCTGGCATAATATGATCTTCCATTACGGTTAATGTTTACTGTCGGTCCTTGTCAGTAGCCCATAATTTGACTAGGTACTGGGAGTTTAACCAATCAAAGGGAACTTGAAGCCTTCACCTGATGTGGATCTACGAGTTATTGCTACTGGAAAATATATGGGCCAAGATTGGCAAGGAGTTTACGACTGGCAACTGTATATGTGGTAATATTATACTGTACTAGCTAGTAGCTGTACTTCACGTTTATGAATTTCTTTCGTGCGCTCGGCCATTATTCACTCGTTTTCTGTCTTCATTTTTGTTGCTGTATACGTAAGTAGGGCATTGTAGGTTCTGTGGGAATTTGTGGTGTTTATAAATCAAGTGTCATGGCTCGGACGTCTAATGAGTGGTAGTTATTCAAATGACGTATCACGGCAAAACCGAGCACGAACGTGCGACTATAGAACGTCTAATGAGAGCTCGTCATACCGGTAGTTACTAAGCATCACCCTGCTATATATATTGTATATAGGTGGCGGCTGCGGCATGCGAGTGAATAGCGTTAAGCCAATGTTTCGCTATATACTATATTTTTGGTTAAAATTAGGTAAGGTAAGGTTAGGTTAGATTAGGGTTTGCTCTCTCTCTCTCTCTCTCTCTGAAACTTGAGTGGCAGTGGTAGAAAAGATTCCACTAGCTCCCACCCATGCACCTCATCTTCCTGCTCACTTACTCCAATTTACAAGAATTATTATTTTTTTTTCCAGGATTCTAACAGACAAGAAATCCATTTATCAATGTAAAAATAAGGACTGGACCCTGGTGACATCACCAATCAAGTAAGGCTTTATGATCCAATTTGTTGACGTGTTTATGCAAAAAAAATATATAATAGGTAAATAAATAATAAGTAATGATGAATAAGTAGACAAGTATATAAAATGAAAATAAAAAAATGGATAGAAGACCATGAGAAAAATGTTCATGCAAAGGCTTATTGGATATTTCCATCTTTATTCATTTGTATTTTTCTAGTATACATTACATTACTACTCTTTTATTTGGTAATCATATATGATTCCCAGTACTGAGGGAAGGATAAATAAAACAAAGTTGTTATTGCAAAATGCTATAATGTCCATGCATCAAAGATGCATATTCTCTGTGTATGATGAGAAATTGCACTTTTCAGTAACTTTTTTTTTGCTGACTAGTTTCTGTAACTTCTTTCACAATACTGACTTAAATTGAAGGATCTATCTAAGTTTTTGAATAAGAATCATTTTACTGGTTTAACGTATTTCAATTATGCATCCAGTATTTTTGTATGGTTGTGGTTTGTGGTCACAAAACATGTTTAATGTTGTTACTATGTGCATCCAAAGCAGATTTATTATCAGTTTGCTCGTAAGAGTGTTGTCAACAACAGACTCAACAGAATGCTGTGCTTGCAGGTGTGATCCACCCAAGTGTGGTGATCCACCTCAGGTGCCTGACCATGGAGTACTCACCTATAATGATTGGAATCAAATAACCTACCAGTGCGACACTTATGCCATGTATGTATATTGTATCTTGCTGTGTGTGTGTGTGTGTGTGTGTGTGTGTGTGTGTGTGTGTGTGTTTGTGTGTGTGTGTGTGCATATGTGGATCTTTAATTATCTATTGTTTTTACCTACATAATATCAGAGAAAAAAATAGCATCAAAATGAAAAGTGAAAAATCTTTTACCTCACCTTTCCATGAAAACTATAGCCCTTTGCTGATTTTAGTTACCTTACTTGTGTAGATTCCTTAGTTTCAGTTATAAAAGCATTATTAAATTATCTTACAGACGTTCAGGAGTAGATTCTGAGCATAAGATCATCTGCAAAAACTTCACATGGGAGGAGCTACCAAAAAGCTTCAAGTGTGTGGGAAGTGATACCTATGATTCCCATCAGGAGTGGGAAAATTTCCTGAACATCACCTTGCCAGTATCAACAGGTAATCCAATGCAATCTTTCATGTGATACTGTAGTAAAATAAGATGTTTCCTCAATTTAAATCTGTTTGCTTGTTTTGGCAGTGGAGGAATAGTTTGGTTATGGCCACTGTCACAGAGTTGAAAAATACATAATGGCATTGTACTTCCTCTGCATCATAAGAGGTGAGAAAAAGAGACAAATTGTGGATGTTGGGAACCCCTTCTCTCCTTTTTGTTCTTTTCCCACATGTAAGAGATTTACTTTCCTTTAAGATTCTAGAAAGACATAATCTGAGTAATGGTATTCACCTTCCTTCAATCTTTATTTCCTTTCCTCACTTGAAATGAACAAATTACAAAATAAAGGTGGCTCCAGTCAACAGAAATATTGATGCTATACATGCAAGTTAATCGATCAACAATCTAGTCTTTAACAGTAGTGGAGTAATGCTATTAAACTGGCACCACTGCGGGCCTTCTTTTTTAATCCCAATTTTCATTGCCCTTGCTGATTCTATATTAGAGGCCTGTGGTTTTCAAAACTGATGACAGAGCTACTTGACTACAATGACAGAGGCTAATGAGTGGGGTAAATAGTGCTTAGCCATTTCCAATGAAGCCAAAGTTGTCTAGTATTCTTTCAGCATGTCCTTGCTGGAATCACTACATTATGGTGATGATCTGTCACTAAAGGGGAGTTTTCTTCTTACAGTTCTGGTATTTCTCGTCATTTTCTGCCTTCTTGCTACCCGATCTGACTCTCCATTCTGTAAGATATGTAAAGGAACTACAAAGGAAGTTACCTATTAAAACATTGATTGGCAACTGTTCTTTCAAGAAAAAGGTAAGATTACTTTCAGTGAGTTCATTCTCAAAGAAATCCATGGCACCCTGTAAAGGTGGTGTCAGATGAAAACTGGTGTGGAGATTTTTGACTTTGTTGTGGAATATTGAGCATAAATTTGCAGTCATTAGGTTTCTCAACTGCTGGGCTGATTTGCTACTGCCCTTTTGAATGGCAATTCCTTTATAGGAAATTTTTAGAATTTACAAATAGTGATAGGTTGTTTTATATATACATAATTATTGTACTTAGTGAAAGAATTTCTGTCCTACTTTCTTTCAAATAATCTTTATTTGACATCTTACCTCAAGATTCACATAAAATCAACACTGGAAAATTATGGTTTCTACTTTTTTCCTCAGTTCCACTACCCAACTTAATTACATGTGATATTTCTCTGCCCTCTCAGAAAACAGTGTTGCTTCCATTGCCTTTAAGAAGTTGCCATTGATTATCCTTTATTTTTTGTTTTACATCTTTGTCTTGTTGGAGAACTGTTCAAATGCATCTTGCAATGATGATCTCAGTTGGATCGCATAACACTTATCATACTTTATAAAGACTGGTCCACTGTTACATATTTGTCTTTATTTTTTCATTTAAGCATTTGGTATTGTTTTAAATCACTATTATATGTAAAGAGAGAATTCCATTGAGTTATGAAAGCTTTTGTTAGCAAATTGGTTTCTGCATCTTGTTTCCAAAGTGGGTATTTTGTTACTGCTGTGGTAGCTAATTATCTTTCTTGTGTTACTGTAAATGGAATTCCATAGTGTATGAAGCCCTTAATAGAGTGGAAAAGACACTACATTAACAAAGGTCACACACACACACACACACACACACTGAGGAAGGGAAGATGTCTGAAAGATGTTAAAAAATATAGTTTCCTGCAAAGATATGTTGAGACTTGGAACAGTTTGAGTGAGGAAGTGTAGTCAACAACGAGTGTGCATAGTTTTAAAGAAAAATTGGAAAAGTGTAGATATGGAGACAGGGCCACATGAGCATAAAGCCCAGGCCTTGTAAAACTACAACTAGGTAAACACACACACACACACACACACACGGCCCGGTAGCTCAGTGGTTAAGAATGCTGGCTTCACAAGCCAGAGGACCGGGGTTTGATTCCCCGGCCGGGTGGAGATATTTGGGTGTGTCTCCTTTCACGTGTAGCCCCTGTTCACCTAGCAGTGAGTAGGTACGGGATGTAAATCGAGGAGTTGTGACCTTGTTGTCCCGGTGTGTGGTGTGTGCCTGGTCTCAGGCCTATCCGAAGATCGGAAATAATGAGCTCTGAGCTCGTTCCGTAGGGTAACGTCTGGCTGTCTCGTCAGAGACTGCAGCAGATCAAACAGTGAAACACACACACATACACACAGTGATAAATGAAATGGAATGTGGGGAAGGAAAAGCAGAAGTATTGTATATTAAGATGCATATTAATAAAAAAGAGATAACAATCATTGTAACATATGTGCCACCAAAAACAAATTCATGGACCAATCAAGAATATAAAGACATGATAGATGACACAATAAGGAGTCTAACGAGAATCGTTAAAGAAAGGAGAAAAGTGATATTAGTAGGAGATTTCAACTGTAAAGAAGTGGACTGGGAAAATTATGAAAGTGGTATGGGGGAAGAAGCCTGGGGAGAAAGATTCTTGAACCTAATGATAGACAATATGATGGACCAGAGAGTAAAGGAATGCACAAGATTCAGAGGAAACGATGAGCCGGCGAGATTGGACCTAGTTTTTACAAGGGGTATACAAATGAATGATGATATAAGATATAAGTGCCCATTGGGAAAGAGTGACCATGCAATATTAGAAATAGATATAGAAGAGGGAAAGGAAGATAGAGACGATTCATACAAAGGAGACCGATTAAATTACAGAAAGGCTGATATTGAGAATCTCAAGAACTATTTTAAAACGTAGACTGGGAGGAGATGGAAAACTCAGAGACAATGCAAGACAAATATAACTTATTTTTGGAAATATACAAAACAGGAGTCAGGAATATGTCCCAAAATATAGACCTAAAGAAGAAGGAAAGAAAGATTGGTTTAATGCAAGGTGTGCTAGGCAAAGGAGAAAAGAGATGGAGCATGGAAAAGGTGGAGGAGAAATAGAATCCAGCAAATAAGGAAAACTTCAAGGCAGCAAGAAATGAATATGTTAAGGTGAGGAAGGAAGAGGAAAAGAACTTGAAAAGACATTGTCGAAAAATGTAAGGAGCAACCAAAATTGTTCTATAGATTCATAAATGGAAAAATTAGGCAAAAAGAAACAATAGAAAGGTTAAAAGGAGAGAACGGGATGGTGGAAGACCCAAAAGTATGGCAGAACTATTAAATAAAAAATTCCAGGAGGTCTTTACTAAGGAATCCAAATTTGAGAGGCCACAGGGTAATAGAGAGACAATCTATATGAAAGAGATTAAAGTAACCAAGCTTGAAATAAAAGAGTTAATGAAGGAACTGGATGAAGAGAAGGCAATGGGACCAGATGAAGTCTCAGGCAGAATACTGAAAGAATGTAGGGAAGAACTAGCAAGTCCTATATACAACATCATAAAATGCTCAATAGAAAATGGAACAGTACCAGTAGAATGGAAAAGAGCTGAGGTGGTTCCCATATATAAGAGCGGAAGGAAGGAAGAACCTTTAAATTACAGACCGGTATCACTAACTAGTGTAATATGCAAGATGTGTGAAAGAATAATAAAGAAACAATGGATCGAGTTCCTTGAAGACAACAAATTAATATCAAATAGCCAATTTGGTTTTAGAAAAGACGGTCTTGTGTAACTAATTTATTGAGTTTCTATTCTAGAATAGTTGATAGAGTACAAGAGAGAGAGGATGGGTTGACTGTATTTATTTGGATTTAAAAAAGGCGTTTGACAAAGTGCCACATGCAAGATTACTGTGGAAGTTAGAGGAGAAGGGTGGCTTAAAAGGAAGCACATTGAGATGGATAGAAAATTATTTGAGGGGGAGAGAAATAAGGACGGTAGTTAAAGATATGAAGTCCAAGTGGAGAGCAGTAGAAAGCGGAGTGCCACAGGGGTCAGTATTGGCACCAATACTTTTCCTCATTTATATTAACGACATGCCAGAAGGAGTGAACAGCTACATAAATCTGTTTTGGATGATACGAAACTGTGCAGAGTTATAAAGCAAAAGGAGGATTGTGAAATACTGCAAGAAGACCTAAATAAGATCTGGGAATGGAGTAAGAAGTGGAAATGGAATTCAATGTGAACAAAAGCCATGTCATGGAAATGGGAAAGAGTGAAAGACGACCTGTGGGAATCTATAAGATGGGAGATGGAGTAGAACTGGAGAAAGTAAAAAGGAAAAGGACTTAGGAGTGACGATGGAAGAAAACAATCAACCAGTAAGCCATATTGATAGAATTTTTAGAGAAACATATAATTTGCTAAGGAATATTGGAGTAGCATTTCACTACATGGACAAAGAAATGATGAAGAAATTGATAAGTACTATAATAAGACCCAGATTGGAATATGCAGGAGTAGTGTGGACCCCTCATAAAAAGAAACACATAAGGAAATTGGAGAGGCTACAAAAAATGGCTACAAGAATGGTTCCAGAATTTGAAGGGATGACATATGAGGAGAGACTAAAGGCTATGGATCTACCAACCCTGGAACATAGAAGGGAGAGAGGAGACCTGATACAAGTTTATAAATTGATCAACGGAACGGACCAAGTGGATAATGAGAAACTGATCCTGAGAGAAGAATATGACATCTGAAGCACAAGATCGCATAGTAAAAAGCTGAGAAAGGAAGATGTCTGAGAGATATTAAAAAATATAGTTTCCCGCAGAGATGTATTGAGACGTGGAACAGTTTGGATGAAGAAGTAGTGTCTACAACGAGTGTGCATACATTTAAAGTAAGATTGGATAAGTGTAGATATGGAGACGGGGCCACACGAGCATAAAGCCCAGGCCCTGTAAAACTACAACTAGGTAAATAAATACACACACACATACACACCGTGTAGTGTAGTGGTTAGCCTGCTCGATGAGAGGGCTGGGTTTGAGTCCTGGGAAGCGGCGAGACAAATGGGCAAGCCTCTTTATGTGTGGGCCCTGTTCACCTAGCAGTAAATAGGTACGGGATGTAACTCGAGGGGTTGTGGTCTCGCTTTCCCGGTGTGTGGAGTCTGTTGTGGTCTCAGTCCTACCCGAAGATTGGTCTATGAGCTCTGAGCTCGCTTCGTAATGGGAGAGACTGGCTTGGTGACCAGCAGACGACCAAGTTGAATTACACACACACACACACACACACACACACACACACATGCATATATATATATATATATATATATATATATATATATATATATATATATATATATATATATATATATATATATATATGTATACTGTATTGTGAATGTGTGAAGTTCCTACAGAAAGAAAGAGATTCCTAAATGTCAACAGTTTTCCTTCAAATATGATCTCTTGTGACAAGTAAGGTATTTAGAGACAGGCTACTATGAATGATTTATTTCATAGCAGTTATGAAAAATAATACAATGTAAATGAAGTACCTGGTAATTTCCCAATCTTACACTTTGCTCTTTTTCTTAAATCCAGAAAACTCCATACTCTGAAGTGGGTCTGCTTTCCTTTTCTGAAAAATAGTAAGTTGTTTTACTTAATTTGGAAGGATGGTATGCATGTACACAATATATTCTTACTTTTAATATTCACACCTTCACCATCATCTTTGTAGTGAAAACCAACAATTTAAAAAAAGAAAGGCACTTTGATGCAGAAACTAAATAGGCCATTTCTCCTGGTTCCCTTTTGAGAAATGGTATTATGAATTTGCATTTCTTTCAATTCCTTTAAAAAAAAGTTCCACATTCCTATGGTCCAGTTCTGTCTTTACTATACAATAGATGTATTAGATGAATTGCAATAATCAAAATAAAATTTTCAAGAAAAAGTAAGTAATGTACTGACAAATAAAGTATATCAAGCTAGCAATCCTGTACAAGATAGCACCAACAAAGTAGCACACATTTCTACACATCATTCACACTCTTGGCCTAACCAGGCTACACATTGAACAGCCATCTGCATATAGCCTTAGCACGGCCCAACAGCATACTCTGGTTAACCTTTGTAATGAGGATGAATATTTTGTAATGAGTGTTCTAGAGTGTTCTAAAACTAGAGTGACCTAAACCCTGACTGGGTCTAAATGCCATTAGGTCCCACCAAGTGCATCTACACCCCCCTCCAAAAAATCAATGAGACTTTATAGTTTCAACATTAATATACACTGTCAAAATTTGGATGTACATTGAAGGTAAAGTACTAGAAATGATTTGTTTGAATGGTATCTGAGGTTAGAGAAGAGTATGGTACTATTAGAAATGTTGGAGTGAAATACAAGCAGGAATGAAAATGTGACTCCCTGCAGTGAGCAGATAGAACCATAAAATCTCAGTCCATCCATTATGCAATGTTATCTGGTTTCAGCAATTATTATATCAAAACAATTGTCTTTGTGATATGTTATTTGGTGAAAAATCCAGTGCTTATGTGACATACACTATACAGTGTGGAAAGCCTTTATAACAGAAAGATTACCATATGTTGGAGTACAATACAAAGAGAATGGGAATGAAAGGATTACAGTATACATAAGAAGATAAGAACAGAAGAAAAAAGTTGCAAGAGGCCACCAGGTCTATATGAGGCAGTCCCAGTGTGCTTAAGCTACCTAATTCCATCTATCTTCCCCATCCATGAACTTATCTAATCTTCTTTTAAAGCTCCCTATTGACTCAGCCTTGACTACATGACCACTGAGACTGTTCCACTCATCAACCACTCTGTTTGAAAACCAGTTTCTTCCCATTTCTTTCCTAAACCTGAATTTTCAAGTTTAAACCCATTATTTCTGGTTCTATACCCGCTACTGATCCTAAGAACTACACTCATGTTCCCTTTGTTAAAACCCTTATACCACTTAAATACTTCTATCAGGTCTCCTCTTAACCTACATCTCTCTAAGGAATGCAAATTAAGTTTTTTCAGTCTCTCTTCATAGGGAATATCCCTCATTCCCTGTATCTTTTTAGTCATCCTCCTTTGCACTGACTCCAACAGAGCTATGTCCTTCCTGAAATGTGGGGATCAGAATTGTATCGCATAGTCAAGATGTGGCCTGACCAGCGCCAAGTATAATTTTAGTATTACTTCAGGATTCCTGCTTTTAACACTTCTAAAAATTAAACTTAATACTCTATTCGCCTTATTTCTGGCCTCAATACATTGCTTCCTTGTACCAAGATAGGAGCTAACTATGACTCCTAAATCTTTCTCATACTTGGAACTTCCTAGTCCTACATTATCTATCATGTATCTATTGCTCCGATTATTTTTACCTACGCTCAGCACCCTGCACTTGTTAATAGTGAACTGCATTAAACATCTATCTGTCCATTCTTTCATCCTATCCAAGTCAGCCTGTAAAGCCTTGGCATCCAAATCGGACCTAATTAATCTACCTATCTTTGTGTCGTCTGCAAATTTACTGATATCATTATTAATTCCACTATCCAAGTCGTTGATATATATATTAGAAATAATAATGGCCCTAAAACTGAGCCCTGTGGCACCCCATGAACTACTTCTCCCCACTCGGAATTAGATCCATTAATTACTACCTTTTATCGCCTGTCGTCTAACCGCGCTTTAATCCAGCCTAATATTCTACCTTCTATACTGTGTGCTTTAACCTTTTTTAATCCTTAAAGTACGGGGAGCTGATTTAGTTTCCATCTGTTACAGTGGGGAAAAATCACACCATTCAAAAATGCTAAAAGATTTTTTCCTTATATAAGCATATTTCTCCGTGTTTCTGAGTACAATGATGTAATTTTCAACATGTTATGACCTCTGAGAGCAAAGTTATTGCATATAAAAAATTCTCCCCAAACCTATGGCAGAACCCGCCGCTAAGAAATACGACCCAAGCTCCGATAACACAGCGCACATGCTCTCTCTCTCTTTCTCTCTCTTATATCCACTTCTCTTATTTTAATTTGTTTCCTTCTTCCCTTCCGCTCCCCAACACACACACACACACACACACACACACAAAGAAGGAAAGAAAGATTGGTTTAACGCAAGGTGTGCCAGGGCAAAGGAGATAAGGGATGGAGCATGGAAAAGGTAGAGGAGAAATAGAAATCCAGTAAATAAGGAAAACTTCAAGACAGCGAAAAATGAATATGTTAAAGTGAGGAAGGAAGAGGAGAGGAACTATGGAAAAGGAAGAGGAGAAATAGAAATCCAGTAAATAAGGAAAACTTCAAGACAGCAAGAAATGAATATGTTAAAGTGAGGAAGGAAGAGTAGAGGAACTATAAAAATGACATTGTCGAAAAATGTAAGGAACAACTGAAAATTGTTCTACAGATTCATCAACTGGAAAATGAGGCAAAAAGAAACAATAGAAAGGTTAAAAGGAGAGAATGGGATGGTGGAAGACCCAAAAAGTATGGCAGAACTGTTAAATAGTAAATTTCTGGAGGTCTTTACTAAGAAATCCAAATTTGAAAGGCCACACGGTAATAGAGAGCCCATCTATATGAAAGACATTAAAGTAACCAAGCATGAAATAAGAGTTAATGAAGAAATTGGATGAAGAGAAGGCAATGGGACTGGATGAAGTCTCGGGCAGAATACTGAAAGAATGTAGGGAAGAACTAGCAAGTCCTATATACATCATAAAATGCTCAACAGAAAATGGAACAGTATCAGTAGAATGGAAAAGAGCTGAGGTGGTTCCCATATACGTATATGAGTGGAAAGAAGGAAGAACCTTTAAATTACAGGCCGGTATCACTAACTAGTGTAAAATGTGTGAAAGAGTAATAAAGAAACAATGGATCGAGTTCCTTGAAGATAGCAAATTATTATCAAATAGCCAATTTGGTTTTAGAAAAGATCGGTCATGTGTAACAAATTTACGGAGTTTCTACTCTAAAATAGTTGATAGAGTACAAGAGAGAGAGGGATGGGTTGATTGTATTATTTGGATTTAAAAAAAAGGCATTTGATAAAGTGCCACATGCAAGGTTACTGTGGAAGTTAGAGGAGAAGGGTGGCTTAAAAGAAAGCACATTGAGATGGATGGAAAATTATTTCAGGGGGAAAAAAATAAGGACGGTAGTTAAAGATACGAAGTCCAAGTGGAGAGCAGTAGAAAGCGGAGTGCCGCAGGGGTCAGTATTGGCGCCAATACTTCTTCTCATATACATAAACAACATGTGGACAAAAGCCATGTCATGGAAATGGGAAAGAATGAAAGATGAGCAGTGGGAATCTATAAGATGGGAGATGGAGTAGAACTGGAGAAAGTAAAAACAGGAAAAGAATTTGGGAGTGATGATGGAAGAAAATAATGAGCCGGTAAGCCATATTGATAGAATTTTCAGAGACATATAATTTGATAAGGAATATTGGAATAGCATTTCACTACATGGATGAAGAAATTGATAAATACTATAATAAGACCCAGATTGGAATATGCAGGAGTAGTGTGGACCCCCCATAAAAAGAAACACATAAGGAAGCTGGAGAGACTACAAAAAATGGCTACAAGAATGGTTCCAGAATTTGAAGGGATGACATATGAGGAGATACTAAAGGCTATGGATCTACCAACCCTGGAACAGAGAAGAGAGAGACCGGATCTGATACAAGTTTATAAATTGATTAATGGAATGGAGTGGATCAAGTGGATAATGAGAAACTGATCCTGAGAGAAGAATATGAAACTCAAAGCACAAGATCACATGGTAAAAAGTTGAGGAAGGGAAGATGTCTGAGAGATGTTAAAAAATATAGTTTCCCACAAAGATGTGTTGAGACATGGAATGAAGAAGTGGTGTCAGCAATGAGTGTGCATAGTTTTAAAGAAAAATTGGATAAGTGTAGATATGGATACGGGGCCACATGAGCGTATAGCTCAGGCCCTGTAAAACTACAACTAAGTAAACACACACACACACACACACACACACACACACACACACACACACACACACACACACACACACACACACACATTAAAAAATATAGTTTCCCGCAGAGATGTATTGAGACGTGGAACAGTTTAGATGAAGAAGTAGTGTCTGCAACGAGTGTGCACACTTTTAAAGTAAGATTGGATAAGTGTAGATATGGAGACGGGGCCACACGAGCATAAAGCCCAGGCCCTGTAAAACTACAACTAGGTAAATACAACTAGGTAAATACACACACACTTGGCCAACAAGCACAGTCCTGTAGAGGCAACCATGGGTTACACGTGAGGAGATTTATGAACGTCTCTGTGAGGGTTTGTCTCTGTCTCCCAGATCACTATCAGAATCACTACTAGAGTTCACTTTCTTGTCTCAATAAAAAAAATCAGTCTTCATTTTCATCATTGTTCTCATGTCACTACCGAGTAACACTGACATAACATCACTTGGAGTACTGTTTCCTCCCTCCGAGTCACAGGGGTTGCCAAATGTCGCCTCAAAATGGGAAAAGATGACCTAGTGTGTGGGAACATATGTCTCAAGGCTCAAGGAGGCGAGCAAGAAAAGTTTCCAGATCCCTCCACTTACCTCAGGACCAATAGTGAGGGGGAGAGATTCAAACGTTTAGCGCGCAAAAATCATGATTCCCAGAACAATCCCACCTCTCCGCACGTGACGCTACAATCATCCCAAAACGATCACTGTATGTTAAGGGTTAAGAGCCTCTGGTGAGGTCCCTTGTCAAAGACTTTACTGAAATCTAAGTATAGAATGTCATAATTATCACCTTTATTTGCTGCCTCATAAACCCTACAATAAAAGCTCAACAAAACAATTTTGTAAGACACGACTTCCCCTTCACAAATCCATATTGTGTTTTATTTATCAAGCCGTGTTTGTCTGGGTGTTCCCTAATGTTTTTCACTATTATTGATTGATTGATTATTTTTTTTAATGTTATGGGCTATAGCGCCTGTAGGCACACTTGAAAAGTATGTAGGAAGCACCGTTCAGTTTCCACCCATTAGTGGGGCAGGCAATTTTATATGGAAGGATGATAAGATGCAAGTGTGAATAGACTTTTGTGACAACTTCCTTAACCCTTAGTAACCAACTCCACACTCTTATTAACCCCATTCTCCTGGTCAGAGTTTTTTGTACGCTTCAAATTTCATGAATTTACATTCATCCTTTTCATCCTTACATCCCAATTTAGCTGTATATGACTCCTGATTGAGTTCCACTATCATCTGACCCTTGTTATTCACTTTCATGAGTCATATCACACTTGGAATCACTATTGGAAGGAGAAAAGATGCCATAACATAACGCCAATCAAATGCTGCTCTGTGCTTCATCTCATCACCACTCAAGGCCTACATCCTCAATGTTTTTGAAACACAAGGTGTCAATTACTGAATTGTCATCAAGTTATAAAAAACAACTGGAAAGAAATTGTGTTCAGTGTATCGCCAATAAGTGATGATTTACGCAGGTACTTCACCAGTGCTATAAATGACGTTTTACACAAAATACTATGGTAATGTGCTCAAAACTCTTAGAAACAAAAGCTGCCAACTTATCAAAGTGTCAAAAGGTGCTCATGCTAAAAGTGTAGGAGTAAAGTGATTTCTCAAATTATGCAAGGGATACATTCCTGAAGGGATTGTTTAATGGTAAAAATTGCATAAAGTGTATGACTGAACTACATACCAAGTCTGGAGGATTTCATTCAGCTTGTTATGAGATTGGGCCAAGTTTTTGATTTGTTAAACTCTTTGTTATGCATATATATTTATATGTATGTGTATGTATATGTTAGTGCATCATGCAGACATATGTGTAAATAAAGGTGCTGTTAGAAAGAAAGACTTAATCAAGATCAAGATGAAGCAGTTGATATGGCTTGGTTTGGTAACTTCAGTGTATGACCTGTTGTTTACATTATGGAATCAATTGTCCGATTGCCGAAACTGAACGCGTCAGTGCTGCAGTTTGTATTTATTTTATTTTGCAGTCGTGCTTCATAAGCTTTATCAATGTGAATACAATTCACAAGTGGAGTTTTGACTCTTGCTTGAATGAGTAAGCCACTTGGATGTTCTATTAATAAAGGTATAAAGGCACCTGGCATGATGTGTGTGCATTCGTGTGCATATATGTGTGTTGCAATGAGACGAGGGAGCGGCCCGTTTTCTCCACACACTGAGTAGGCTGCAGGAAGGATTATGGTATTGGAAATACTTGTAATACCTAAGTACTGAGTTTACATAATATAAAAGGCTAAATTAAATGGTAATTAAGCTAACATCATAGTGTAATGACAACATACAAATCCAGGTCGCTATCGGTCAAGTATCCAAGCTCACTTGAGGTTGGATGCTGCCTTACAATACAACATTTATCTTGGAAGACGCACTAATATTTTTCAGGGTATTTTTTTTTGGAAAAAATATGCGTCTTGTAAGCCATAAAATACGGTAGTTCCTCTAGCCCTTCAGGAGTTGCATTTCTCAAGAGTGCCATTCCCTCCTCAACGTCAGCTAAGGGTAGAAATGCTAGACTATCGAGCATACCAACAAAGTGTTTACTCTTCATTTCTGTATTTTTGGACAAGACCAAGATCTTGAATTTTCCTCCATGTACTCTGGGTTAGATGATAGAAGCAGCCCTGCGTTCTGACATGGTGACCAAGGGTTACTTGAACAGCATTCATGGCAGATGTCTCGAAGTCCGTGACAATAACAGTTAGATCAAGAGTGAATCCCAATTCCTCACATCTGTCTAATGTTGCTCTGATAACTGCTTCATAACTTCGTTGTTGTTTGTTTGGTAACAAGCTATATACAGCTGAAACTGGCGAATTACCCAATGGCACACCAATAACATACAGTTGCATGAATATATTGGGAGCTACAGAAAAATTACCATCCATGTACCATTTATCAGCCGAAGCTAAGTGTTGTAGAACATTATCAGCTGAAAAAACAAGAATTCTGTTTGAAGACTGCAATTCACTGTCATGTATCAGGAAGGGTTGTGGGTGCTCACCACCTGTTGTTGACCATTCATCAGAAACGTGAAGCTCTCTTTTCACTGATTCTTGATTTCCTAGACGTAGTCTCACAGGTTCAGGAGTTTCTTGAATGGCTGTGGCGAGTAGGCAAGCAATACTCTCCCTTGATTCTTTTGCTTTTTCACGAATATTGCATCGCAACTTCTCTGCTTCAACACTAAAACTGTCATTATCATGACTGTGGGCCACAGTTACTCTCACATCATCCAGAGTCAAGCTTTTTGTTATTGCACCCTTGCATGGTCTGCTTTTTCTTTGCATACACTCCCATTGAATCCATGTCTTTTTTGTATCTCTCTTAGTGTACATGTAGCCTTTGTAGCAAATCTTGTCCCCTCCTCTACTTGTTTTCAGTACTTCCATGTCATGTAAGGGCTGTGTGGCTGTGGCAGAAACTAACCTGAGATTCAGTGTCAGGGTGACGATAACAAGACGCGAAACACCGTTTGAACTGAAACACGACACTTGAAACTACTACACCACAGAACACCTAACACACGAAACATCGTTTGAACTGAAACACAACACTCGAAACTGATGTCCACGGGGGAAAATGTCCAGGGGGAATATTTCCATGGGAGAATATATCCAGGGGGAACATGTCCAGGGGGGCCTATCTCAGGGGGGCAATTGTTCAGGGGGATATCTGGCTGGCACCCGGGGAGTCCATAGTCAAGGGTGGATGCTTAGATGAGTCAGTGGCAGTGATGAGTGTACTGGCTGGCTTTCGTCACCACCAAGGCAAGGTAAACTATCTGATTTACCAAGTGTACATTTCTATGATTGAAGCTTTGTATAGAAAGGATATTGTTGGTCTATGTCTAAAGTATACGAGTCAAATAACAAGGCTGCATTAAAATGAAGGATATGAGTTGTGGGATATCAAACAAACTAGTGGTGCACGGGTAACAATGCACCGCTACTGTTACTAGCAATGAGATCAAAACACCATGCAAAAGGAAAGCGTGTTGGCGTCACACATGGGGAACACTTGGTGACTGTATCATGGAAATAAAGGAGCTGTGCAACTTGATTTTCTTGACATCGTGTTATTATGAATGATCTGTGTAATATGAAAAAATGACAAGATTTCTTATGTGCTATTCCTAAATCACATATTCTCAAACACTGATAAATTGAGAAATCCCTGCATCTGTACACACTGAAATACAGTTGACAATCACAAATCTGGTTATTGATATTGCGTAAATATAAGTTTTGTGTCATGACTCGCAGCACCTTTTTAAATTTCCTGCATCGGCATGCCATAACTTTGTGGAGGCACTCTTTACAAAATCATGTGTTTGATCCTGCTTGCAGCAGCTAATTTATTTGCTAATGTATAGCCCCGTAATGGATTCAGCAAAGAAGTGTAGTGTAAAATGCAAACATTGTACATTGTCAATTGCAGAGAAAGTGGATGTGCTTAAAAAAAAATAATAAATAAAAATTAAAAAAACTTGACAGTGGCACACTGTGTAAAGCATTTGTTTAACATATGATCTTCAACAATCTAAGACATAAATAAAACAAAGAAAACTAAGTTTTTATGACAATGGATAAAAAAAAAGCAAATGCTTGTGAGAGTCAATGATGGAAGAAAAAGAAGTTTGGTACTGGACCAAGTGTTTGTAACCTGATTAAATCTTTGCCTTAGTAAAGATGTTAAAATTTCTGGTGACTTACCAAAGGAAAAATAAAGGAAAAATAAAGACGTCAGGTCCTTGAGGTTGTCGGATTTCTGACTGTCAACTGTATAATGAATCTGGTGTAGAAATATGACACTTCTTTGACCCGACTGTGAAGATACTTAACTAAATATTTTTCACGCTAAATTATATGTATTAATCAAATATACTGTACCCTATATTTTTCTTGAGTTTTTGTTAGTTGCTTCCTTTGGCTCAGTTTGATTCTTGGTGCTTTCTTATTCAACTTTCTCTTGCTCACTTTCTTCTGTACTCTTTTTAAATTATCTGGCACATTATATTCCGGAACATTCTTCAAGTGATTCTGAAAAGTAAAACTCTAAGAGTATGCATGGCAATAATTTGATTCCATAACAGAACTTATTTAAGCCTACAACCATCCAGTATGCCAACTATGTAGATAGTCGTAAGAGTGTCTGATGACAACAAAATAATCTTCACAAGAACTGTATCACATTGTTTGGTAGTCAAGTACATACAATGGGACAATCAATAGTCTTACCATGGGTGTGATGCCACTCTTGGGTTTATCATGCCTCAGCAACTCTAAGTCCTTGGGATTATCTTCAAAGTAGCTCTTCAGTTTACTTGAATTTAACATTTCCTGTTGAAGTTCCTTTTTTCTGGCTTCTCTAATGGCAATAGATGTGCAACGCTTCCATGCATCAAGAGCTCGATACCTAAATGTAAAGGCACAAATTAATCATGTCTTACAACAAAAACATTCATAAAAGGAAAGAGGAATATAATGTGAACAAGTGAATAGAAAACAATGTGCACTAGAAGCAAAACAAAGTTAAGAAAAATTTTGATCCCCTGAAAAAAGCCACAAGAAAATATTGTGTTGAGCAAATATAAATGGACAACAGGAGCAATGGAATGGGAATATACAGAAGATAGAGAAGAAGACTGAGGGTAGCTTAGAATAAATAGGTGGACAGACACAAGATATGAGGAATGTCAGGCAATGACAAATAATAATGTAACCTTTGCATACCTGAAGCCATCAAGTTGTGACATGTCAAATTTAAAGTCCTTAAAAACAGCATCAGAGTCAGGCATCAGTGTCTTGAGCTTGGCCTCAACACTGTTGAAGACCTCCATTTCATGCACAGAGACTAAGGACAATGCCGTTCCTTGGTTGTTGCCTCTGGCTGTGCGTCCAACTCGGTGGATGTAGCTGTCCACATCACGTGGAAAATCAAAGTTGATGATGTTGGACACAAACTGGAAGTCAATACCTCTTGCCACACCAGACTCTTTGTCCCTCTTCCTTTTCCTGTTGAAAATAATCTCAATAAGAAATAAATAATTTTAAAGATATTCTTGCAAAAATTTATGATGACTAATTTAACACAAATATAAATCTCCTAATAGCATAGACTAAGTCCTAGAGTTTGGCATATGTAGCATTTATGAGTGGCAGTTTGTAGTTGAACTATGAAAAGGTTGCATCCATAACTACTCTCCATTCATTTTCATTATGCCCAACCACTTTTTCTTTTTTTTTTGCTCAACAAACAGTTATCAATTCTTTTCATAGTCTATGCATTCCATTAACATCTTTCCTTGGTGAAGTCACATTCATCCATTGCTTCTCTTCCATCTTATCTAATAAATTTGGCCTCTTTCACCATCAATTCTACTTTGTATTTCCTTTAATTTCTCATTTAATATACTTATACATTTGTCTCTTCTACCCCACTGGTATCATATTACATATAATTTTTACTCTGGTTCATATCAATGATGACAGCACTGAGAAAATACTTTTTGTCAGAAGATTGTGGCAAGGCAGGAAAAAGCAGCAACCAGAACTTGCAAGTCTTGGTATCTGATTAGTGGAGGTACTGTACATCATTATATCTAAAAAATCTTTACAATGTTTTATTTTGTTAATGATTCTTTAAAATAATTTCTAACACAAACATAATTCTTCTACACTACTCAGACAGTCAGTTAAAATCATAGTCTGGATGTTAGTAAAAAGTGTTCAATTCTGGTAAGCTTGTGGAATGCATTAGTACATATTTTCATCATAGATTTTTTTCACCAAATTCAAGTTAATAATTTTATCAAATTAAGCATCATATTCAAGGAATCATGACTGTTTTACTTATATTAGCAACTTCTGTTGACATCTTACAAAAAGGTTAATTACTTTTCAGCCATCTTAGGCTTATGGAGTTCAGAAAAATATTTTAGCAACTGTCAAATTATTTGAAAATAAAATTGTTGAACAAACTAGAAATCTATACATACCCTTTCTTTTCTTTGCTCTTGTTAGCTTTAGGATTTTCCAGACTCTTTTCATCTGAGGCAATGATAATGTCATACTTGCTGCTGTTAAACTGCTCCACTATGTGACATCTTGATGCAACAGGCATCTCTGAGTTCAAGACACAGGAACTAATTCCAAACTGTTCCAAATACATCCTTAATCTGTAAAAGAAAAAAAGGAAAACAGAGAGAGAGAGAGAGAGAGAGAGAGAGAGAGAGAGAGAGAGAGAGAGAGAGAGAGAGAGAGAGAGAGAGAGAGAGAGAGAGAGAGAGAGGTATGAAAATTGTGGTGTGACTTGAAGTCTTCCAATAAAACAAAAGGACAGAGAGCTGGAACACTTAAGAGGAGGAGTACAAGGCTGAGGGGAATGAAGTAGGCAATAGTGAGTGAATGGACTTAAGCAGGTGTGGACAAACTATGGCCCACAGGATGCATGTGGCTCTCTAAAGGAATTCATGTGGTCTGACAAATGCTAGTGAATTTTTCTCTTCACGTCCTGCTAAGGCGTGGAAAGTTCTGAGTCAGCAGAATTCAGCGACCCAGTAACTCCCGCCAAGCCTTCTGTTGCCTCATCCATCGACCTTGATACTTATCTCTTCCATTCTTGCCATCTTATTATCAACTATTTCCATCATCTTGTCAGCTTTAGCAGTAGTGTTCTTCAAATCAGACTTAAATTCCTCAACATCATTGATGAATTTCTTCAGAGAATTTGAAAGAGAAAGTTAACAAACAATGCCAAAAACATTGTGAGCATTTTGTAGTCTTCTTGCAGGTGTGAATATGTGTAGGAGCGGCTTTTTTTTTAAAGCCTTTTATTTTGTCTTTTAAATATTAATTACTTTTGGTCAATATACTATGTGGCCCTATAAGATTGTTTTTTAATGTGGCCCTTGCACTGAAAAGTTTGCCCACCCCTGGATTAGAGTTTCACTGTTGTGGCCAGCCAAATATGGGATTAGATTCACTTACTTGTATCCTTTGTCCACATTATTGACAAAAATGATTGTCTTGCCACGGATCATGTTCAGACGAAACAACACATTGATCATGACCACCTTGTCAATGGTCTCAATCTGTTGAAGAAAAAAATTCAGTATCTCTCCTTCAATATCACATCAAATGCAATTTCTACCAAGAGAATTAAGAATTTACTCTTTCCTCCTTTCTAATAGATATTAAAATTATTGGTCTATTCCCTTCACATTATGCACCTCCTCTCTATACATTGTTATTCATCTGAGAGAGAGAGAGAGAGAGAGAGAGAGAGAGAGAGAGAGAGAGAGAGAGAGAGAGAGAGAGAGAGAGAGAGAGAGAGAGAGAGAGAGAGAGAGCATTTCTTTTTTACAATCCCATCTCAATAGTCGGTGTTCTCAGTCTAAGTCAAGTATCATGAGTGTGATTACCTTGATGACATACTGAGTCAGCTGTGCTGTGGTTGGCAATGGAGGCTCTTCCAGTCGCAGGATCACAGGTTTATTCCGTATCAATTTTTTCAGCTTCTTCACATTATCCCACATGGTAGCACTTGTCACAAAAGACTGGTAAATCTGAGGGAGGTGCCTAGAAATAATGAGGGAATATCATCAAAAACACATTTAAATGATCATGTGAGCTGTGTGAACTGTACTAATCCATAAAATAATACTTTTGAAAACTAAGAATTACTTAAACTTAAATTATGCATTTATCTTATCAGTAATCTTGTCATTAGTATGCTACATTCTTATTTTAGATGTTGAACATCTTATAGCAATACTGAAACCTTACCTGAGCACAGCCTCAATATCACTTATATGGTCAAAGGCAAACATGAGATCGGCCTCATCTATGATCAGCAGTTTGAGGGAGTTCTGGACATTGAGATTTTCTGCTGCAATGTGAGCCAGCACTCTTGTTGGTGTTCCAACCACAATGTCAGGTTTATCTGTAAGAATATAGGTCAGTTACATATTTACTGACCGAGTAGAATATGTGAAATTTAACTTTAGTTACACTTAAATTGTCATTAATAAACAATAACTCTGGCATGAACTTTGACACTTGTAAGGAATTAGCCATCAGTTTAATATAATGAGGATTTATTCAAATTTATCATAATGTTTGTGCTGCTTTCCATGTTTGTTTTTCTGTTATATAATTTCTAACTTAAAAGATGGTATTAATTCTTTATATGAAGTTTCATGCATGTATACATTTGGTAAATGTTGCTCAAATACAACAAGATGTAGGGAATCATATCACTGACAATACTGATTATGTCTAATAGTATTTGCCCAATGAAACATTAGTTATGTATATTCTTGCTATTGTATAAACTAATGTCAGTAAGATAATTTCCTAATCATCTGTTTCATTGTTCTATAAGACATCAATCTGAGCCGAGACTGATCACACTTCATGAGTTAAAGGAAACCCTGTAAATTTAATATTCAGAGAAAAGAATGACAACAGCTCCAACACTAAAACCTCACCAATGAGAAGAGGACGCTGTGCTTCAAGAGGGACCTGTGGTGACACGTCTACATAGCGAACTTCACGTCTACAGGAAACTGTCAGTTCACCGATGTTGTTTTTTATTTGCTTACAGAGTTCTTTGCTTGGTGCCAAGATGAGAACTTGTACACTCTGAAAAAGAAATATGCAAGACCATTGACTTTGTTTTGCTTTTCAACCTGCTCCTTTAACATATTTCTCATTAAGTAAAGAAATGATGAATTGAAGAGGAAATTTATGATATGAATTGTATATGATTTGTACATCCTAATTACAAATATGAAAAGTTTCTTCATATACATGCAAAAAATTTTGCAAACCATGACATGGATATTGCCAATAATATTCTTTATTGGTGCATTCATAGATTTAGAAAATATGGTATTTGGCTATTTGCAACTTAACTATTAAATATATCAAATGTACCACCACTACATAGTTTACCTGTTCAGTTGCAGTGCGTTTATTTTCCAGGATTTTCTGTATAGCTGGGATGACAAAAGCTCCAGTCTTTCCTGATCCAGTCCTGGCTCGTGCAAGTAAATCCTTCCCCTCCAACATGTAAGGTACGGCCTTCTCCTGAATTAGGGTAGGTTCCTTCCATCCCAACCGTGCTATAGCCTACAAAATAGGGAAAATTATAAAAAATAAAATTTCCATGGTTTTAAAATAATACTACAGTGATCATCTTTTTAGTACATAGTACACTTTAATAATTAAGTCTGCTCTAGTGGCCTTAAAACTTTCTGATATTTACCTCAGTCTTTATCATAGTTAGGCCAAGATGAATGAAACTTTGTAGTATATGTAGTATAGTAGATTTTAGAGCAGCTACAATCGTCTACTGGGTAGCTGTTTGTAATTCAGTTTCATCAAATACAAGCACAAAACTCCAATCATTTAGAAGGGTTGGTGGCCTTGCCATAAACATAGAGAAACTAAGGGGCACGCATTTAGTATGGCTGTAATAGCACTAAAGTGTGGCAGAAATTCAAGATTTTCAAAGTCCAGGATGCTGTGCACCATTGAAATGATTGTCTTTTGATTATTACAGGGATTTATGGGTAGCAGCATATAAGGATGTCATGGTACAGGTTGAACCTCCTTAATCCAGTATTCTTTCATCCGGCAACACCTGTAATCTGGCAAAATTTTTGTTTGGTGGAATTTTTGAATTGGCTGGAGTAATTTGCCGGACCGCCGCTAGGATGTGGCAGCACTGTGCTGTGTTTTGGAGCCCAGGCATTCTGGGTCAAATTTGGATCAGAACCACGCTGCCGCTCATTGCAAACACCCCACTCTGAAGGTGCATAAACATATTTTTCTGTAATATTTGCCCCTATCCAAGCGACCAGGAATAGTGTGATAGTGTTGTGTGTGAACCAAAGAAAAAGCGCAAACATATGACAATATCAGTGCAACAGAAAGTGGACCTATTGAGGAAGCTAGATAAAGGTGTTTCAGTGCGGACCCTATGCCAACAGTAGAACATTGAGTAAGTATATAGAGGGTGTTTTGGGACCACCTATAGTTTGGAATTTTCCATGGTCTGGCAAGTCTAAGGTCCAGTGGTTGCTGGCTTTGGGAGGTTCAACCTGTATCTATTAAACTGTCTCAGCAATAGCAGTTTCCACTCATGGGGCCAGTCATAGGATGGCTTTCCACAGTCAGTTCAGTTAAAGTACTCTTTTATTTTTGAGACAGGCAGGCATTCTGATAGAGGCTCACTGTCATTTATTGATATGGCTACCCTGTGGATGGAAGTGAAGCGAATGGCACCAATGTGTGGCAGAAGAGTCACTATGTGAGATATTTGGCAACAGCAATATTTAAGATGTGACATACAGACTTAAAGGAGGGGTTCCATATCTTTATTAATAATGCCACAAAGCTGTATGCATCTTCATCACCCTGAGCATCTCTTTACCTCACCACTAAGGCATAACGGTGTAAAATTTGAGGTGTTTTGTTAAATTAGGTGGCAATACCAACGAGAAGGGATCCTGTCACTGGACTGTCAACTGGTGCAATTTTGGGGATACCAGCAGTTGCCAGATCTTAGCCAGATATAAAATGTTGCCAATCAAGCAAAAGGAACTCTACCCCCCTTTCTCTCTTAACTAACCTAGCCTGAACCTAACCTACATAGTTAGTGTAACCTAGTTGAGGTGACATGCACCACTGATACGTCTTCCTCAGAACCCTTTTGACCAACAGTAAGGTTATGTTAGCTAGGTTATTCCTAGGTTAAAGTTAGGGGAGAGGAAAGGGGGGTGGGGGAGAGTTCTTTCACTTGACTGGCAACAGTGTATATCTGGCTAAGATATGCCGACTGCTGGCATTCCACAAATTGTGCCACCTGACGGCCCAGCAATGGGATCCCTCTTCAGTATTGCCAATTAGGTTAGGTTGATGTCTTAGAGGAAAGAAGTCTGTGGCTGACAGTTCTGCAGCTAGGATAGATTCGGTAAGAAGAAATTTGGCATATTAAACATCTGACGACTTTTCAACACCAGTTTTTCAGATTATTCGTTCCCCATCCAAATGCCCCAATTCTCATGACCCCTAGCTTGTTTGGGAAAGGTTGCTATTATAAATAATTGCCGTTTACTGGAAGGTTTGTGCGCAGATGATAGTCAGAACAGTTTAACGTAATGTGGTCATTACTTATGATTAACGAGCAATACCTCTTAGGAATTGGCCTTAGTTATGTGGTCCGTGTCTGGGATTGACATACAAAATATTTTCACGAGGAGACTTTTTTCATGATAATAAAACGCCTCGAGAGAGAGAGAGAGAGAGAGAGAGAGAGAGAGAGAGAGAGAGAGAGAGAGGACATCATCCAAAACATCTGCCCTGGAAGGCCAGGCATGACATCTCCCTACCTCCAATATTCTGTCATCCAGCCCCATCTCATGGAACTGCAAAGTTTTCTCATCGTCACCGTCAGCACTCATCCTTACTGCACAGCACGATAATGTCAGCTGCGTGCCACTTCACCAACGTTGTTTACCTCCACACATCTCACGTGGGAAGGAAATAGACAGTCTTTATCTAATGCAAATACTGAACATCATAGGATTTTGTATTGTCTTTGATATTTTCTTATATATTTACCACAATAAAATAAAATTATTAATAAAAGATATAATATTTTTGGACAATTTAAAAAAAAAAATCGTAAAAAGTTTTAATACCGATATCAAGATTGTACCTACACTCTTGATCAGTATCTCGACAGAATGATGATGAAAATTTCAAGATTGATTGATTGATTGATACATTTATTGTTGAATTAATAAATAATTACAACAAAGGAGGAGGATGGGCCTTGTCACCCCCCCCTGGGCAAAGACTTAAGGTTAAAGTATCACAAAAATAACTGGACAGTTTACACAACATGAATACAAGTATTTCAATAAATAAATACACATATTGCACACCTTATTGCCTAAGACATCCTACAGTCTGGGAGCAAACTGAGGATATTCCCTGAGTATATCCCTGATGGTGGCAGAGTCTAGGAGATGGTCAATGAGGCTGTACAAGTCATGCTGATCTTGTGGCCTAAATTTAGCAATGAGAGGACATTCCATGATATAGTGACGCAGAGTGTGTCCCCTTGGTGTAGCACACAGCACACAGCACACACCAGGAGAAGCACTGACTTCCCAAAAGTATTTGTAGCCTAATCTGAGCCTCATTGCCACCCTGTCATGTGATGCAGTGTGTCTCCCGTAGGTGTAAGCACAGCTCTGGGAGACACGTGCATAGTGAAGACTAGTGCTACTGCCCCTATGGCAACAAAGCTCCAACTGATCACTAATGCTACTTTGTACAAAGTCCTTAATGCTACTCTTAACATAACCCAGAGTGTACTCAGTGCCAGGGTCCACTGTGTCATCTTGTAGGGCACACTGAGCAAGGTGGTCTGCTTTTTCATTTAAAGGGATACCCACATGAGAGGGTATCCAGATGAAATGGACCGTGGCACCAGCACCTTCTAGGGCGTGGATGAGATCAAGACACTTATTAACTAGATCACAGTCCATGGGGGAGGTGGATTGAAGGGCGTACAATGCAGCCTGACTGTCAATAAAGAAATATACATTCTTATGGAGAGGCGCCACAATGTGGAGCGCCTCCAGTACAGCATACAGTTCTGCTCTAGTGGAAGACATGGGTGCAGGAGCCGCCTGGAAACCTCAGTGTCAGTGTAGAGACTGGCAGAGATGTAGTCACGGATGAACAGCCCACATCCAGACCTGCTGCCATTGACTGACCCATCACAATAAACATGAATAGCCTGAACGTGTGGGTACTTGGACAATTTAGTCATGAACATGTCTTGCAGCACATGAGGGAGCCAGTCCCTCTTGGGCTGATGCAGAGTGAAAATCAACACTGACACGGTGAGGGTTCCAGGCGGGTTGCAGCGGTGACATAAAAACGTTAATACAAGCCTCGGCTACACCTACACTTGCCAGTACTCCCAAGATCTTCCTGAGGTATGGTGTTGTAGGAGTGCGAGGATCATGTTACAGGGGGATCAGTGATCCCATTAGAGAGTCAGAGCCCGTGCATAGCATCCGACTTATTGTGCGACAAGTCATTTCCTGTACCCTACACATAATACTCGGCAGGTGCAGTTCAGCTCTGAGGACTTCAATCCGTGCAGTCCTGGGGCATCCCAAGATTATCCACATGGCTTCATTCTGTACAAGCTCCAGGGGACGGAGTTGGGTGGCACTAAACTGTATTAAAACAGGGGCGACATAATCAATAAGGGACCGTATGACAGATATATAGAACATTCATAGGACTGGAATGCCCGCCCCCAGGCCCCGTTAGAGAGAGAGAGAGAGAGAGAGAGAGAGAGAGAGAGAGAGAGAGAGTCCATCTCGCCAGTAATTAATACGTCTATCATTCCATATTCTATCTGAGACCATGGATCACACAAGTATTATGATCTCTATAATACCTCCCTGAAGATCACCACTTCCTCAGACTCTCCTTTCATTTGTTTCTGCACATTCCCAGCAGCTTCATCGCCCATGCACCGTCTTTTTGCTTTCTCCACCCATCATTTTTGTTATAGCTTTATTAATTCAGAATTATTTGCCTCATCTCTCTTCTGTTTCTGTCATATGTCTCACCTTCTAACAAGATTATGTTTCACTGTCTTATTCTCTCCCATCCTACACATGTACGACATTATTGCAGGATTCAAATCATCCAAGCTTCTCTCACGCCACTTTTCATATATTATAACCTCTTTCTATTAGAGTAATATAATAATTAGACTATTACAAAAGTGAAAGCTTACACATTTCGCTACTATGTCTATCTCATTTTTCTATCTTACGACACAAAACTATCTTACTCAACTCTTCCCCCATTGCTATTCCTCACAGTCCACAGTGCACCTTCCTCTACCTACAATCTTACATTGTTCATTAGTTGCGGCCCGTCTTATTACTTCTAGGTTGTTTTTATTTGTGTGTGTGTGTTTTTTTTTTTCTAAACCTAATACTTGATCCAATATTTCACTCACTGAATTCCTTATATTGTAAGCAGTGTTATTCCTGTTAATCTCTTCTGCCCTACTTCTAAATCATGCTTGCCACTATACCTACAGCTTTTTATATTTTATCATTATCATCAGTTATGAAAATATTGGCAGCGTTCAGCCATTTATACAAACTCTAGCGTAGATGTATTAGATACATTTGAAGTATAGTAAATATACTGACATATACGGTTTCATATGACAATGTTGGGTTGACAGGTGGCAGGTGGCAGGGCCGTGCAGAGGTGGGGGGGGGGCGGAGGGGGCTTGAGCCCCTGCCCCTTTGAACCTTGATGCCCGAAGTACCCTTTTGCAGCATTTAAGGGGCGCCAAATTGAAGCTGAAAGTCATGAAGTAACTAACCCGTAACTTCAAATCTTATTATTATTATTTTTTTTTTGTGTATGTGTTTTATATATACTTAATGGTTGTTTAATACCAGCATTTATTACAATAATAATTTTTATGTCAAGCCAAAATAGAGGTAATTTCATAGAGTTGGTAGAGGTATTTGGTATATATGACAGTGTAATTAAACTGCATTTGGAATCGGTAAAACAGAAGCAAGGACTTCTTGTCTCACTGCTCTCCAACAGAAATCAGAATGATATGATTAGAGCTTTGGCCATATCAGTAAAAAGAGTGATCCAGAAAGAAATCCAAGAGAGCAAAATCTTTTCAATTCTCATGGATGAAACCACAGATGCTGCACACACTGAACAGGTTTCTTTTGTCATTAGGTATGTGCATAACATGAAAATCAATGAGCGCTTTCTTCAGGTGTGTAACATTCATAACACAAGGGGAGAATCTCTTGAAAACTTAGTGATAGATCTACTTGAGGAAAATAATCTGAAGTTGGAAAACATCAGGGTCAAGGTTACGATGGTGCTGCAAACATGAGCGGACGCTTTAACGGACTTCAGTCAAGAATCCTAAAAAGAAATCCAAAGGTATTGTACGTACACTGCCAGGCACACTACCTTTATCTAGTGCTAGTTGAAAGTGCAAAGCTGTTTTGTCAGCTTCTTTAACTTAGTTGAAAAACTTTATTCTTTTGTGGCAAACTCATTCAAACGACACTCTGCATTTATTGAAATGCAGAAGACGATGTCCCCTAATCAGCGACCACTGGAACTGCAGAAGCTGTCAGACACGCGTTGGACCTGCAGAGAAACAGCCCTTTGCACTCTGAGGAAGGTCCTCCCAGCTGTCATGCAGTTTCTTGAGCAAATGACACAGCAAGACCCTCCAGACTCTTCAGCAGGTGATGCAATGATTCTACTCAAGAGCATCAACTTTGAATTCTTCCTGTGTTTGAAAAATCACCTGTCCAATCTTCCAGGTAACTGCGATGGCTTCTAATCCTTTGCAGCAGAAAGACATGGACCTGGGTGTAGCATACAAAGTTGCTAATGAAGTTTTACAGGAACTGGCACACAGCAGAACAGAAGAGAAGTTTGATAATATGTATAAACAGGCTACAGAGAAGGCTGCATCAGTGGGCCTGGACCCTCCAACTGAGATTCCTGGTCAAGCTAGGAGGAGGAAAATGCCAGCTAAGTATAAGTTCACTGCCACAACAGCTACCGTTGATCACACTTTCCCTACTTTGCAAGACTACTATCGTGTTAAAGCGTATTACGTTTTTTTGTGGACACAATGACACATGAGCTTCGGAGACGGTTCAAAGGAGAAGACTTGGGAATTTCTTAATGCTTTCCACAGCCTGATAGCTCCAGAGAACTGGAAAACAACAAATCCTCCAACAGAAGTACTGCAAGCTGTGAAAAAAAACTCTATCAGTTCTATAACATTGAAGTAGACATATTGCAGACAGAAGTTAAGGTCTTCCATGCATCATACTTATGCCCCTCACCCATTAGTGTGACATCTATTCTTACAGTGGTCAAAGAAAACAATGCACATGTAGTTTTCCCTAACTTGACTGAGCTGTAGGGCTCCTACTTTGCTTTTTCAGGATTTCCCCAGACAGATGTCCAGATTTCCCCAGATTGGACCAAATTTCCCCAAAAATCCAAATCCTTGACTTAACGTGTAAAACTCAATTTATATACAAATTATACTACCTATTAATATGAAATTCGCAAAAAGTATACAATACTATGATAAAATTGCATAGGATCAGTGAAATAAACAATATACTTGTTCCAAAAATCATGTTTTTTAATATTTTTTCCATAAATTATCACATTCTAAAAAAACAAAACAAAACTATCAGTAGGAAAAATAAATGTTTCATCACAAATTGAATGCACCTTTGCATAATGCTTTTCATCCATCACAGATGTGTGTACAAATTATCACAGTGTACAAAACTACAACTAAGAATAGGTAAAAATAAGACTATTTATCACAAAATAGTTGCAATACAGTACAATACTTTGGTTTGGGTAATTAGTGACTCTTCCATCACAGAATGGGTGTATAAATGTGTACCTTGGGTACTTGGTAACTGTAGATTATAAATGGCTCCTTATGTCTAAAGCACCTCTAACCCCTACTCATCACAAAATGACTTAGATCTTAAAATTATCCAGTATTATTTGGTGTGCTTCATCATTAGTTGCACTACACTTGACATTTTTCACTAGTTTCAGCAACTCATTGTGCTCTTCCAGTTTTTATTACAATTTTAATTACAGCAAGATGTTGACAATATTTTTACACGAAAATATTTAGATTTAAGGTTTTGTTTTAATATTTTTTAATATGGAACAATAGAGCCCAAATTTCCCCAGATTTCCCCAGATTTACCGATTTCCCCAGATTTACCGATTTCCCCAGATTTGTCACTAAAAGCTGTGAAATTTTCCAATCTAGTGCCATTTCCACAAAAAGGGAGAGCCCTGCTGAGCTGCTGAAGACATATGGCACCCTTCCGGTGTCTACAGCTACTGTGGAACGTTCTTTCTCTTTGCAGAGAGGATAGGTTGTCAGACCTTCTTTTACTAGCGATTGAAAAGGATATTCCAGTCAACCTTAGTGAAGTAATTGATATTTTCAAATGCATGGGCAACATGAAGTTGCTGTTGTAACTGCAAGAGAAGATGCCACTGTAATGCACACACACACACACACACACACACACACACACACACACACACACACACACACACACACACACACACACACACACACACCTTAGTGACCTTCTCTTATCTCTATTCTTTCATCAATCAGTTACATTTAGTTACATTAATTATATAAAATAATTATGAATAAGGCCTACATCATTGATGTCTATGATATCTGTTAATAAATGCAGGGTGGATTATGAAGCAATAAACATTTAAGATTTCAGAAATATGAACTTTTATTATTACTGGCCTCTCTCTACTAATTTATACATCGAGTAATTTGAGTATGAACAATGATGTGGTATGTTGTGATTCGATGTTATCTTTATGAATATGGGTTGCTACAATGAGACCGATCGCGATCTGCTATGTAGGTGTCTTCAACCGCCAGATGGGTTAATTATTTCACAGCAAGTTGGTCAACTGGAACGTACTTTTCTGCACGTTTTGTAAATATTAAATGGTTTAATAAAATAGTTACAATCTTTCTAAGAATGTACTCGTGGCATATAAGCTAAAAAAGTGGAAATGTTTATATATATGTCGAGCGCTCTTCTTTACCATCTCCATTTCTGGGACAAAAAATAGAAAAGATCATTAATAGGTAAAGCGTAGTTTTAATGCCTTTTTCTTTCCATAAAATTAATATGAATTATATTCATACAGAAAATCACAACAATTAATAGTCTTAAGAAATTAACAGTATAGAGGATATTGTCTGACATGCACCGAGATTGTTCTATCGAAACGTAAACAAATCTAGCGTGTTAAGAGCCATCGCCACACTCGCTACACAACGACTTCACTATGGATAACACTATGGATATTAGTGAGGATGAACTTAGAAAATGGACAGTGCCAACTCTGAGAAACTTTCTGAGATCAAAAGGCATACCAAGTTCGCTTGTTGTGATTCAGTTAGGAAAATTCGGTTTCGGTAATGTTGGCCAGGTTATTTCGGCACAGACTCCGAAAATTTTTTTTTTTTATAAATGCTACTCAGTGATATTTGCTGTACGCTTTTTGAGTGGAGCATTATCCTATGCAGAAACTCTGACAATTTTGTGATAAGGTATATATGTACTATTAGACTTGCAAAAAATATTTTGATGGGACACTGGTACATCCATACTTTGCACCATCAGGAACATATATTTGCATATTTTTATGTCATTTTCAATCAGACACATAGATAGATAACCAAACGTTTATATTATGAGGTATGTAGGTATGAATATCTGCATACATATTTTTTAATAGGGCTTCCACAAGAGCGACAGTTCGGCGCGATAGGCAGGACCAACTTGTGAATTAAACCAGCTGGCGAACAATGAAAACTACATAAATAGCGATTGGTGCCTGTTATAGTCAGGTATGCTTTTGTATCCTTTCTCAAATTCATGCTCCATGTGCCCCTTTTAAACTTTTGAGCCCCTGCCCCTCCAATGGTCTCTGCACGGCCCTGGGTGGCAGCAATGAGAAAGAGTAGGCCGTGGACTCGGGGGTGTGATGAGTGTTTTGCGTTGTGCTCTCTTCGCCGTGTGATCAAGTGGAAAACTGCCCTGTTGTTTGTCCAACACTCGACACGCTTAACATTAATTTAACTTTATCATGTTGTGGCGTGTTTGATGTGACGTGCATTCACTGGGATATGAACACTTGTTGCTTTTGTCCACGGTATGAAACGTTTGGCAATTTAGTAAACAACTGAGGCAGACTCCATCTGTGGTTGCAACGGTGAACCACTCTTTTGTATTGTGTTTTGTGTGAAGTTCTGCAGTTTTTGTGGCCTTCAGTGACGTCTTTCTCCTGTTCTGTGCTCTGTTGTGTTGTTGACTGTGTGTAATAATAAGGATACGCCACGATTACCAAGAGTCATGCCTTGAAGTGGGTGGTTAATGAGCTGACAACTACTCGGCTAATCTTCTCTTGCCTGTTTCCGTGTGTCATATATATACGGTAGAAAATCGTGGTGACAGCTATGAAACTTCTAGTCTATGGTAAGTACCTTTCTTGAATCCATCAAAGAATTATTATTTTGCCGTCCCAAGTACCATGACCACTTAGTTCTGTTAATTAGTACTTAAACTTTTTTCCTTTTACTTAGTACAACGGTCCATATGTCTGCAACCTTGTTGGTATACATACCTATGTATGTAGAGGTAGCTGATAATGCCGTCCGTGTAGGTAAACAGTCGGTCTGTTTGGTGGTGCGGCAGATTTTTACGCAAATAATGATAATAGAAAAAACTTTAGTCGTTAGTAAGCGGATTCCATGCCGTCACAGTTATCCTATAGCACGCCATTGAATTTCTGTGAGACCATTGGCTGAAGAGGAGAACTTTTCAGTGTTTCACACAGTAGCATCTTAGAAATAGAATTCAGTGTAGGGCGAGATGAAAAAAAAAGTCATACGTGAATCTTGTGCGATAACATTGTGTTTTAACCTTGCAAATGTGAATCGTGAAGATAGCTAATATTTATGAAAAAAAAGAGAGAGGGAATGTACGTTCATTACAACAGTCTTTTAGGTTGTACATGTCAATGAAGAACTTTCCAGGACTAAAATCTAACTGCATGTTTAACCTCTTAGCCGGAGGTGCAGCTATTGAGAACTCCATGTAAACGGAAATTACATCTCGCGTACATACAAATTCCGAGGTTTTACTTTTTCCGTTTCTTTTGATACCTATATGTATTGGTCTTGTGCAACTGTGTAATGTCGATGGATATGATTTTCTTTTTCTTGGAATTTTTTTCTCCATTTCATCATAGTGTGGACTGGTTAAATATTCGCTCTCTGAAAAGTGCAATGACATCATGAGATCTTAAAAGGCAATAATGTATGAATCTAAAAATTCTCTCTCGATGTTACTCTACTGATATAGAAGAAATGAATGTGAATTTTGAACCTACAAACCGCACACTGCTTATGGCCATAGATTTCTTTTACACTTCGCGATTGGAAGCTTAGTTATCTTGGAATTTTGTATGCCATAACTTTTTTTCTGTTTTATCAAGGCTCAGAAAACTGGTACAAAAATTATACTGAGAAAAAAGATTTCCCAGAACCATTCCTTAGATATAAAGGAAAAAAAATATAAAGATCTTAAAGCTGCCCTCTCACATCACAAGACCAGCGCATAAAAAAAGGAAGAAGAAAAAAAAGAAAAAGAAAAAAAACTAGTACGATTTAACCAGGCATTACTGAAGGGAAAACTTCCTCCTGTAAATTCAGAAGAAATTTTGATCCCATGAACTTTTTTGAACTCTCACTGATATTGGCCAGCCTGAAATGTTCGAAATTATTATTATTATTTTTATTATTATTATTATTATTATTATTATTATTATTATTATTATTATTATTATTATTATTATTATTGTTATTATTGTCGTTATTATTATTATTATTATTATTGTTATTATTATTATAATTATTCATTATTGCTAACATTAGCAATAATGTATTGGGTGCATGTAGAATTGTGTGAAGGAAGGGGCAGGGATGTGACGTTCAGGGAGCTCACAGCTGGATCATAGATAGGTTCTAATTCAGTACTTGACACCGGTTCCTGAGAGTAATTATCATTTTAAGAGGTATTTACCCTTTTCTCCCTATAGGTGAAGATATATAAGTAATTTTTTTGGTGTGCCGTTAGAAGTAAAACTATTCATCGTACTGTCTCAGTGGCACCGCCACAGCATACTCTTGTCCAAGTCACTACACTTCAGTTTGCAGGGTATGTTCCACCACTCTCTTGGGAATATTGATATCCTAGCTTTTCATGTTATTCTTGTAGAATTAAAGAGGATATCAAATGAAATATACAAAGCCAATATATATATATATATTTATTGAAATTTATAATGTTAACTTTTTATAAAATTACAAAACAGTTGGATTAGTTTCCTCAACTTGACACCCTTGACGCTCCCGCCCTTCTTCTCCCATGTCCAGCCCTGTGCAGCAGCAGAGGTGGCGAGGCAAGTGCTTGGAAAGAATACCACCAAGGTCATGAAGGACAGCTATCTGTGCCTAAGAAGGGGAAAAGAATGATGGGAGATTATTAATATTTGTCAACACCGGCAGTGTAGTGGGGATCTCAAGATTACTGGTCTGAATAAAATGGCAAGGATTTATTGCGTGATGGTACAATGATATCCAGTTCTCAGCAAGTACGGTTATGCTATGCGGGAAGGTTTGATCGCGGGCAGCAAGCACCGCGATTCGTGAGTCGTGAGAGAGAGAGAGAGTCGTTAGACAAGTTGTCGAATGCGTTGAAGTTCGCCACGAGACGACGGTCGGTGTTGTGCAAATACAGTGACGACTCGTATGTTGCGAGGAATTGATGTTGGTTTGTTACTTGTTGACTGAGATTTCATCACACCAGTACATTAAGGCTGAGGGAACTGATTTGCAATAAGTTCTTTCACTTTTGTCACAACACACACAGACCACAAAATTAACTTGTCATATTTTACAGTTAATGTCAAGCAAGTACTTTCATTGTTTCACTGTGATCAAATGAAGCTGACACAGTTTAAAGTGAATGTCGAGAAAGTACTTTCATTGTCACACAGCGATCGGTGTCCATTTCACGCGTTGGAATATGGGGAGCACTAAAAAACACGAATACTTTATTTTCACCTAGATTGTACGTAGTTAAATTACTTTGGATTTATTTATTTACCTTTTTTTGCGGCCACTTTAATTACAGCTCTTTTGTTTCCAGGAATACACCAGTACAAGTTTTTTTTCTTGTCGATAATTGCCACATTGTGATTAATGCTGCCATGGAATGTGGAAAAAAACACTTGCATATCAACTGGATAAAATGCACCTTTGTGACGCATTGCATTGATCTTGGATGAAGGGAGTTGTGTTGTGCACGCAGGCGCCGCGAGGCAGGATTATGCCAGCTCGGGGCATGACGGAATGAAGCATAGGTGGACAGCTGCTGAGAGAGAGAGAGAGAGAGAGAGAGAGAGAGAGAGAGAGAGAGAGAGAGAGAGAGAGAGAGAGAGAGAGAGAGAGAAGGGGGGAGAGGGTTTCGCCAGACTTCAATGTTGATGATGTCGTTCTGTTGCCTCTTAGCAGTGTGGGATTACTTTCTATTCATAACTATATTTGCCTCACAGAAAACCTTTGTTCCTCTCACCAAAGGATCTTGTGCCGGACGCCGCGCTGTTATTCGTAATCTTTTTTTTTTTTTTTTTTTTTTTGTGGAATTCTAGGTGTGTAATTTTCTGCACATTTAACGTCAAGTTATATGGAAACCAGTTGTTTGTCTAGGATAGGGACGGGCAGCAGGATGACGTTCTCAGGAGCGGAAGGCACGCGGCGGCTCTGGGGTTGTTGCCGGGTTAGCCAGCGGCTGCCCTGTGTGGGTGGACGCCTCGTTGATTGGAGGAGGCAAGGGGTCCTGAAAATCAGTTGGTGCGGTTATGTCCCCTGCCGAGGAATGCAGGACCGTCGCTCCCTCGGGAGAGGTTCTGGTTTTGGACTGGAGTGGCGGGGACTGGCTGGCCCCGTGTCAGGATTCTAGCATGTGTGCCACCTCGCGAAATCCGCCCAAGAACTTAGCGCTGCCGCTGCAACTCTCCAGACCTGTGGCGATATCATTCGATCAGAGTGAGAGAGAGAGAGAGAGAGAGAGAGAGAGAGAGAGAGAGAGAGAGAGAGAGAGAGAGAGAGAGAATCATATTAGTTGTATTATCATCAATATGTTAAGTCATATGGTTCGACGACTAAAAACTTACATGCAAGTGAAATGACACTATATTCTCAGTATTTTTTTTAATTCCTCTACAAAACGCTTGGATAATCCTCCGATAAATTTTATGACTGATTTGCATTTGTAGAGCTAATTGTTGAGGTATACGTTGTCATTCACAAGGAAGCATAATTCCTTAGCACACTCTTATGTAGATAATGCTGAAAGATAATTTGTGGAAGTGGAACAAAGAATGTTTTAGGAAAAGTTTCCAGTGTGTGTTAAAAGAATAAATAACTTCTTACTCAGAATACAATATTGTGCATTTTAACTTACATTCTCTTTGATGGTGTTCATGTTTACTATTATTCATGTTGTACTAAATGGATGACTCCTTGAATCAAGGATGCCTCCTTTAAGCTGATGAATTACTAAATATACATCTCTGCGCAACCAGAGATAAGAAACGCCATGAAACTCACTCCTTGTACAAAGAAACAATACAAATCGCAACCGCTCGCGACAGTGAACCTGAGTACAAGTCGTCATATCATACGAGTAAACTCTGATATTTATATCGAAGGAAATTCCGAGTAGAAGGTGTGGCGACCTGCTCACCTTAATGTCTTCAATATTACACTATATAGTGATTGTCTGTTAGGGATGTACTGATTCAGGCTAAACTTTTACGTGGTATTCTCTAATTTGTATATAACGTTTGTGAATGTTGTACACAAAGCTCATTGACTGTCAAAAGATCTAGTCATAGTCCGTTCTCTTACATACTGTTAAGAATGAACATCATGTAACGGTTCCTTTCCGTGATGCGTTTATCACACACCGAGCGGCGCCGCCTTACGCCACGCGAGGAACTTCCTAAGAAGCACGGAAGAGACGGAAGAGAAGGCAGATTTTGCTTAATTTCTCGAATATTGGAAGTAGATACTGCAGAACGATATAGATAGACAGTATTTTGACCTGTGAAACTTCTTATAAATCGGTTCAATTTAGCCCGGAACTCATGAACGACGAGGTGTTGCCAGGGAGATTAACGTTTCCATTAGTGATTTCCCTCCAACTCACAGGAGGAGAGTGACCCGGGCGAGGAACCTTCCCCCTCGTAGGCGTAGTTTCTAAGGTCGTCCCTCGCGTTAGGAGTTCCAGAGCTGCTTCCGCACACCCCGCTCTTGGGCGTGTCTCCGTTGAGCTCTTTCTTACCCACGTCTGAGTTGTGGAGGCTGCGCTGCTCCGGCTCCTCCAGACAGCTGCTGATGGAAGTGGCGTCCACCTGTAGAACGTCCACGTCTGAGAGAGAGAGAGAGAGAGAGAGAGAGAGAGAGAGAGAGAGAGAGAGATTATCATTATTATTATTATTATTATTATTATTATTATTATTATTATTATTATTACTATTATTATTGTCATTATTATCATCATTATCATTGGTGCTACCCTTACTCCTGCTGTTAAACCCTTCAGTACCATGACGCGTTTCTATATTCATTCTGGTTACTATTTGGTGACTTTATACAGGTTCAGAAACTCATGTGGGGATTAAAAATAGTGAAGTCTCTGGCCATTAATCTTTTGACATCCATAAACCCTTCCTAATGTCAATAAAATGGTCTAATCATATACAAATCTCGAGGTAAAAATGTGTCCCATTACTGAAAGGGTTAAAACAACAATCAGAACTACTGCTACTGCTACTACCACTGCTACTATTACTACTACTACTACTACTACTACTTCTACTACTACTACTACTACTACTACTACTACTACTACTACTACTACTACTACTACTACTACTACTACTACTACTACTACTACTACTACTGTTAGTGATGGCTACGGTTTTAGTAGTTGTAGTAGTACAAAAACATATCGATGATAGCAGCATTAGCAGCAGCAGCATCAGTAGTAGTAATAGTAGTAGTAGTACGTAGTAGCAGCAGCAGTAGTAGTAGTAGTAGTAGTAGTAGTAGCAGTAGTAGCAGCAGTAGTAGTAGTAGTAGTAGCAGCAGTAGTACCAGTATTAGCATTAGTAGTGACAACAATAATAATAGTTGTGGGTGTACGGGACAGATCTCTATACAATAGTAATAGTAGCGGCAGTGGCCAGTGGCAGCAGGAAGACATTATTTATAAGGTGGAGATTGATGTATTTTTCGTGTGTGTGTGTGTGTGTGTGTGTGTGTGTGTGTGTGTGTGTGTGTGTGTGTGTGTGTGTGTGTGTGTGTGTGTGTGTGTGTGTGTGTGTGTATGAATAATTGAATAAATTCAATCCGAAAATTTGATCGTTGGAAATATTTTATTCTTGACTACTACTCTAAATTCTTGGAATGATGCCAGCTGCCTAATGTCCGGGATTGTGTTCGGAGTGATGGTGGTTTTCGTGCTGACCAGCCTTAGCTGTGTGTGATGGTAATCCAGACAAACGCGTCATGAGATCGTACACCTGTGGAAAGGGATAAGGGACGCCGGCACATTTATCGCAGCCTTACGTTTTGGAATCCACGATGAAACGTGTTAGAAGAATAAGTTGTATTGGCAAAACAAAATAGTTTTTCATCAGTAATACCATCGAACACAGAGGTGACCACGTTACCTTTCCAAGTTGAAAGTACGACTGTGTATTGATAACCTTGGCTTGATGAATGAATAATGGTGCCTAGCTTAAAAAAATGTCACACGTTTTTTGGTCCTGTGTATTATTTAATTCATTACTATTTAAAGTCCCTTCCTCTACGTATTCCTAAAAAAAGAAAAGAAAATGTGGGAAATAAAGTTTATGAAGTGATAATTTTGCACTGTAAACTCACTGTGATTCACGGTCACTCGCGTGCAGGAATGCAAACGAGGGACGCGGAATTTACGCGTGAGGGCTGCTCTCCCTACTTCAGTTTGTGTGACAGACTGACTCACCTGCAATGCTTGGGTTTTTGCTGGTCCAGGCTGGCTGTCCGTTGGCTCTCGGAGGTTGGAGAAGTTGCAGCTCAAGCAGATTAGGCGTGTGTATGCAGGGCGTGGCCGGTTGTTCTTTGCCGGAGTCATTCTTCAGTTCCCCGCACTTGCGCAGCGCCGATCTTTTGTGGTGTTGGTGGAGCAGGAAGGCACAGACCAACACTGGCGGGAGACACTCTGCTAGTATGATACTCTAATCAACTTTATCCATGCATACTTTTTTTTGTGTAAAGGGAAGCGAGACACACACACACACACACACACACACACACACACACACACACACACACACACACACACACACACACACACACACAAAGAATTAAGCTTGCAAACATTGACACGCACTCAAATACGCATATTCATGCCCATTTGCTCCCATTTACACTCTCCTGTCGTGTTTCATCACTTAGTAGGCAAACTGCGACGTTATAACGAAAAATGGCAGCCTGCCTTATTGTGGTGAAGACACACACTAAACGGTATTGTGCATAGTGTACCATCAATAAACGTTACTGGACTGAAAAACGCTTTGTTCTCTTGCTCGTACGAAATGTAATAAAGTTAATAGAATATAGTGTATTAATTCCTGTCGCATGGCTCGAGAAAAATATTTTAAATGAAAATTTAAATTAATTATGCGTAACATATTTGCTTCTTATCTACGAGAAGAAATTTAGTTTTAAGCTGAAAGAAATTAAATTATAAAGGAATAATGATATGTTTTTAAACTTTTAAGAGGTGCAAAATATAGATGTGTTTCTAGATACGTAAAGACATTTCCAGAGAAAATAAGTGAGGCGCGAAATGCAAGGGGAAAAAAGAATCGAATGATGAGGCAGAAAAAAGAAAAAGAAAAAAAGAAAATGTGTGGCTGAGTATCAGTAAGAATTTTACAACGTGGAAAGAAGAATGTTCGGACTCCTCCTATAAAGGAAAATATATTTGGCTCCTAACGCTTTAGAAACTAACGAAGGAAAGATACTTGCAATTCTGCTTGTGTTAGAAGGGGTTTTCTCCATTCAGAAAACGGTGAGGTAACTCCGCTCAGGAACTTGAGTGAAAAGCTCCTACAAACTTGAGGCCGGAAAGCGAGCCTGTCAGGGAAGGCTTTTGGTGCAAGTTCGGCATCACAAGCTCCCCCAAACCAGCAGACGCGGGTAGGCTTTCAGTGAATCTGCGAGTCGGTAATCTCAGCAACTTTTGTCATCCTGTCTTGACGATGTATAGCTACTTTGGAGTTGCGTACTGCAATGACTTAATCGCGGCAGTAAGGCGCAAAGTGCTGTATATTTGCAGTTCTAAACATTCTCATTTCATGAAAATGACGTTTCTTTATATCTTGAGTCTTGTGAAGAAAACGAAGGGCATAGGCTAATGTGATTTCAAGTACATAATATATAAACAATTTGTCACATTCTCCGTGGAACAATTCATGTAAAGTTTGAATCTTCACAGAAGAGAATGCTTTTAATTATACTTAAATCCTTTCTTAAACTGCATATCGGCACAGACTCGATCATGTGTTTACATAATGTTGCATGCTAATGACGCTCACACGTGGAGAGTGTGTGACGCCAAAAGCGCGCAGGTGATGCGTCCCATCTGTCTAGTTTTCTTTGTGAATTTCAATTTTGAGTTGACGAGGTTCATATGCAAACATTTTTCTGCTGACAGGTATACAGCTGTATAATAAAATGTCCACAAAGAATGTTGACTTACTACTTTTCATGTGAGTTTGGCACAGCTTCGTAAAATCTCGTCATGGTGAGGACTAACTGTTGTCAATACATGCGAATCACATAATTTCCTAATGTAACCCTAAGTTGAGGAAGAAGAAGAAGAAGAAGAAGAAGAAGAAAGTGTGTACTTACGCAGAAGAAAGACGCACCACACGAGGATAGCGACGAGGGCGCCGAGGGAGATCTTCAGTGGAGTCTTTCCCACGTCAGGCAGGTGGCAGTGTGTTCCGCTAAACCCCGAAGCACAGGCGCATGTGTAACCTGCTCCTGGAGGTGGTAGTCAGAGTGTGAGCACTGATATTCACTAACGGAGGAAGCTGTGTCTTATTTATTCATGGAACTATATATGTAATGAAAGAAGACCTTTACCTGAAGGCTGGCTGAAGCAGGAGCCGCCGTTGAGACAAGGCCGCCACACACACAGGTCCTCGTTCTCGCACGTCGCCTTGCTGGGACTCAACACTCGACCCTCGCCACACCTGACCACCGCAGTCACATCAATTGTGATTTAGTTGTGCCACTTCATAATAATGGCATATACTGTGCATACGTGTGTGTGTGTGTGTGTGCGTGTGTGTGTGTTTCACTGTTTGATCTGCTGCAGTCTCTGACGAGACAGCCAGACGTTACCCTACGGAACGAGCTCATTTCCGATCTTCGGATAGGCCTGAGATCAGGCACACACCACACACCGGGACAACAAGGTCACAACTCCTCGATTTACTTCCCGTACCTACTCACTGCTAGGTGAACAGGGGCTACACGTGAAAGGAGACACACCCAAATATCTCCACCCGGCCGGGGAATCGAACCTCGGTCCTCTGGCTTGTGAAGCCAGCGCTCTAACCACTGAGCTACCGGGCGTGTGTGTGTGTGTGAGTGTGTAACTGTAGTAAGCAGTATTTGGACTGTAGGTTATGTTGTCCTCTCTTTTAATCTTATGCTCTGTATTTTTGATTGCATGCATTCTCTTTACTTCAATGACATCTGCTTAGAGCCGGGGTTTATGTCTGCATTCATTAATGTCCCTCGAAAAACCACCTGCTCATATTATTCACTCGTTAATGGTTTTCGTTTTATGCCATCCTTAACAAACTTTTTTTTTCTTCTTCAGAAGCTTAATTACTTTTTATTCTTTTAGTTGTCCTGGTCATTCTCTCTCTCTCTCTCTCTCTCTCTCTCTCTCTCTCTCTCTCTCTCTCTCTCTCTCTCTCTCTCTCTCTCTCTCTCTCTCTCTCTCTCTCTCTCTCTCTCTCTCTCTCTCTCTCTCTCTCTCTCTCTCTCTCTCTCTCTCTCTCTCATCTTCAAGTGCAAGCATTTATATTTCGTCTATGAGTGTGGCCTCGATGTCTACTCTTGTGAAGTCTCGTTCCCCGCTCCGTGATGCGCTGTACTCCACAATTGGTTAATCAGCAGGCAGATGTGTTTGGTATTGTTTCTCACGTCCATTTCCTTCCAGTACGTTTCGTTACAATTTAGATATCAGTTATCAGTGCAATCCTCATCCCTATGGTGTGTGGTACTTATGATGTGTTTCCATTAGTTCGAGGCACGAGGTGTATTACTAAATGCAGTTATATATCTCTATTTTCTCATGTTGATAATAGCACTTTCATTTACTCTTAAAATTCACAAACATTGATATTAATTGTTTTCACAGCTTGCATATATAATTTATTTCTGTTTTGCACAAAGGTCTTCCTCATTGCAATACTCTCATATCATGTCGTTTCTTCCATGTTTATTTATTCATTTATTTATTTTCATTTGCTACGTTCCTATCCTTGAATGTCACCTTGAGTGAGTATGTTTGTCCTTATTTGCATAATTGGATCTTCTGAGTTCGTCTGTCTTCTTATTCAATAGCCTGCATTAGTTATCTTATTCAGTATCTATTTCAGTTAATTTTATACATTTCTTTTCTCTAGCATATGTCAGTTTCCCTTTCTTTTTTAGTATTTCCAAGGATCATTACAGTTGTCTTTTTGCGCGGATCCTCACTTTAAACCCCATTTTGACTTCCTTCTTGTGCACGTGTATGTCTTTCTCAAGTTTGCCTTTGTAGGTCCTCATGTTGCCATTAGCTTGTTTCTTTATCACTGTACTCAAGTCATCAAGCCTTTTTATCCCTTATTGATCTCGTGTGTCGTCTTTCGCTAAAAAATTCCCTTTATCATCATGCACAGTTGTCCTTCAGTCTTCTCACCTGCTGTTTATCTCTTTCTTCGTGCAAGTTTCCATCTTTAATCTTTTCTTTAGTCCTTCATTCCCCACTCTTCTTCTCTAATAACTTTTTTCCATGGGTTATATTATCTGTATAAGGAGTTCATTTTCCCTCCTGCTTTAGCCATTCAGTGCGAGTTATGAGTCCTTTGTCTCTGAATCCAAGGGTAGTTACATGTGCGACCGCTGACAGAAATAAATAATGCGAAATAAGAAAAAGAAAAACAGCTTCCCTTTATTCTTTACTGAAATCCAGTCTATGGTGAAATAAGAACAACAAATATGCATGTAAAAGTGAAGTGGAAAAGAAATTTATGTAAAAATGTAGTGTAGAGGATTGAAGGTAATATAAAGTAAAGAAAATAAAAAAAAGATAATTAAAAAAATAGAAAAAAAAAGAAGTGATAAGAAGAGGGGAAACTCGTGCGTGTATAGAAAAAAAGAAAAGAAAAAAAAGTTTATTTCCTGAGTGGTGCTTCAACTCCAAAACGGAATGGATAAATCATTGAGGATTGATTCTATTGCTGCTCCTGCTATTTCTACTATTGGCATACTATTCTGTAAAGCCATCTGTATTTTAACAATTTTGCTAAGTCTTAAAAAATAATACCATATATGTATTTTTTCAGTTCCATTTAACGAGTCATATTTGTCTAAATTTACGCAGCTCTTGACTAAGGTATGAAGAGAGAGAGAGAGAGAGAGAGAGAGAGAGAGAGAGAGAGAGAGAGAATTTGTGGTTATAATTTATTTTGGAGGACTTAAGGGTTGACAGTTGTGGCTTTTCTGTCACAATTAGTACCTTCTCTGTCTCTCTCTCTCTCTCTCTCTCTCTCTCTCTCTCTCTCTCTCTGCCTTAATTTTACCCGCTCCCTGTCCACTCATTCCTCCCTTCCTTTCATCTTTATTTTTTAAATTTTCTGTTCTCCCTCTTTCTCTTTTTCTGTTCATCCTTCACGCATTTTTCATTTTACAACTTTTTTCCCCTCCATTTGAGTCATCCTTCCCTATTCTTTTCTCTGTCCTCTCGTTTCCTTTCTCATTCTCTCGCTCTGCCTTACCCCTTTTACTTTTGTTTTATTTATTTTCGCCTTCCTAAATCTTTCCTCCAATCTTTATTTGAATTTTTATAGTGTTATTTTTCTACTATTTTTTTTTTTTACCTCACTTTCTCGTATATATGTTACCAAATGTCTCCTCCTCCTCCTCCTCCTCCTCCTCCTCCTCTTAACGTTTATTTCTTGTCCACATCTTCTCCTTTTCTTCCTTTTACTTATCTCCTTTTCTCCCCTCCGCCTCTCCTCTCCTACGCGCAGTCCCGTGACTCATATTAAAGTGACTTGGAGTGGAATTTAGGTCCGTTTGTTGTTGGAAGAAGCTGCGACACTCACCTAATACCAACTTTGTGTGTGTGTGTGTGTGTGTGTGTGTGTGTGTGTGTAGTGAGAGCAGTGGTACATGTCTCTATTCACTCTCCCTAAAAGCTTCTTGCGATATCCACGTTATCTTATTGCCCCAAGACCCCTCTGAGATGTTCATTGACGGTGCTGCATCACTTCACACATGAGCGCCACAACATACTTTAATCATACGCTTATCTCCTCATTTCATTTAATAAAATTTTCTCTGGATGAAAATGCCACACCCAATATCGTTCACGCGTGCGCACGCGCGCGCGCAGACACACACACACACACACACACACACACACACACACACACACACACACACACACACACACACACACACGACGTGTGTGTGTATGTGTTTGCAGATATATATATATATATATATATATATATATATATATATATATATATATATATATATATATATATATATATATATATATATATATATATATATATATATATATATATATATATATATATATATATATATATAATGTTTTCATAATTAGATCTTGTTTGGTATTATACCGAAATCATGCTCACAAAACTCATTACATTAATTAATGCTTTTTTTTTTGTACAAACCTTGTCATGCAATATGATATTTCTCTCGTGCATTAATTAATCGCCTTATTCCTACGTTATTATCAACCTCCTCATGTTTGTTTGCGTCTATTTTTTTTTTCACTGCAACACTTTATTTCCTTTTGCAACATCAACATGCTTTTCACGTAATTATCGCCCGTATGGAACAACTAATCAGCGTAAAACAAATTGAATCCAAGATCGGCAATTATGGATCGGTGCCCGCCTGTCCTCCGCTGCCCTCTGCTCTGTCTGGCAGTGTTGGTTCGCGGTGCCAACCTTTTGTTTACCCGCTTCTCAAACACCTGACTCTACTCATTGTACCTTTAAATCTTGCTCATTGTGATAGCTTGACAGGAGTTCGGTTGTTGAAGATGCGGTGCAGCAAACGACTCGCCGCTTCGCTATAAATTCGACAGACACCACTAACAGACAACATAGAAGTAATTGTGTTCTCGAGATTTTTTATTGCGATTTCATATATTGTATAGATTATTAATGATTTTACTCTGTTCTTAAGATACTTTTTGAATTCCCTTATTTTCGAGGGAGTTGTTAAAAAAAAAAAAGGAAACTCGTGGAACCTCTCAAGACTCACATGTTGATGCACTGCGCAGTAATAACTTGTAGTCAAAATTTTATGCATTCACTGGTAGATATGATGATGATGATGATGATGATGATGATGATGATGATGACGATAGAAAATAGGACTAGATTGGGTATTTTCTTTTCTTAAAATACATGGTTTTTATGGCCAATTGCATTTCCAAAATGAAAACAAAGCCTGCCAAACGGACCAGGCCGCAATACGTGTACACTACGTAACCAATAGAATACTAAGTTTTCTTTTTTCTAAGTTGTGTACCTCCTACCAGTAAGTCTTTAAGGCGATTGCGGCAGACGGTGAGGATTTATTGCCAACACAGACGAGGCCTTACCCGCAGTAGTGTGCTCGCCAGGTGTCCACACAGGCGAGTGGCGGGCTACAGGTCACGTTGGCACAGGATGGCGGGGCATCGCAGCCTGCCTCCACGCCCTGGAACCCTCCTACCTGCCCCCACGCCGAAGTGTTCACGGCAGGGGGTAGGGGAACGCTGCGCCCGGACACCCTCAGGTCATCAATACATCCTGAGAGAAGAAAGTTTCTGAATGGTCTAAACTTTTCTTCTTTTTCAACGTTTTTCTTTTCTTCAAGTTGACTTCTTTATGATAAACCGACTAGCCTGTGATGAATTAGCGATAGACATAAGCGAAACTATAATTACATAGAAAATACGTGAGAGTATCCACAGTCATCCTTATCCTCATATATATATATATATATATATATATATATATATATATATATATATATATATATATATATATATATATATATATATATATATATATATATATATATATATATATATATATATATATATATATATATATATATATATATATATATATATGTAGTCTTCTTTAAAGCTTTCTAATAAATGGGCACCAAGAGCGCGGTTACTGAGTCTGTTCCAGTCAGTACCACTCTGTGTGCCGGTCACTGAGGCACTCACCCTCGTAGTAGTCCTCGTGAATCTTGACGGTGACTCCCACCAGCTCGGGCGCCCCACCCACATGCACGCCGTCCTGGGTGTCCACGTGCAGCAGCTGGCGGCCCTCCAGGGACACCGAGGCGTTGTAGTGGTCGCCGTCCCCGTCGTCCACCATCACTAAGGTCGCTGATCCTTGTCTGCTCGTATAGTGTTGTTGTTGTTGTTGTTGTTGTTGTTGTTGTTGTTATTATTGTTGTTATTATTATTATTATTATTATTATTATTATTATTATTATTATTATTATCATTATTATTATTATTATCCTTATTATTATTATTATTATTATTATTACCATCACAATCATCATCATTACTTGTTGTTATGGCTGTTATGGTTGTTGTTGACGTTGATGTTGATGTTGATGTTGATGATGATAATGATGAAAATATTTTACACACACACACACACACACACACACACACACACACACACACACACACACACACACACACACACACACACACATATATATATATATATATATATATATATATATATATATATATATATATATATATATATATATATATATATATATATATATATATATATATATATATATATATATATATATATATATATATATATATATATATATATATATATATATATATATAATGTTTATAATATGCGGGGAACATATTTCTTAGGTTCTGTCCTTGTAATGACATTTCTTTACCGTTGTCAGCATTATTGAGCCTGTGCTGCCATTCATGGCATTACAAACATACTGTGTGGAGTTTGCTGGTCTGCTCAACATGACATCTCATGTATTTGGAATGAGGTCAGTGTCAGGAGTCATCATGTCTAGCGGTGACGCTACTCACTGCTTTTAAACTTTCATATCCTTTGGGAAGGACTGCTTTTATTCTACACATGTCTGCATCTCTCATTCAAATGCTCGTAATGTAGATTCATATACTTACTGACTGAAGTTACAAAGTATTTGGTTTTACGTTTAATTGTGCGCACGTATACAGACTGACTCGATTTGGGCACAATACTAACCACACATTTTATGACCATCATGAATATTACCGTCCGTGGCTCCCTCTTAACGGGAACCATTCAAATGTTAATGAATGGATTGATTTCATTTATTTCCCAATGGCTTTTAGTGAGTGGCGCGTTACTCGTGTGTGACAGACGCCCTTTTTTTAATGGAAATGCATTTGTTCATGCTATTTTTCACGCCTGGTTGACGAACAGTTCACAGATTGCCACATAATTTAAAACATTTGTATTTTTGAGTGGTGGCCTGTGCAATATGGTGTGAAAGGGATTTGATGTTAGAACCGAAAACTTTATATCCCTGGATGACTCCTACCAAAATGATTTCCTTCAAAAGTGGTCTTCGCTGTGCACTCAGCAGATAATATATTAGCCATCCAGTGCATCACTTGACAGAAGACAGTGGCAGAAGCACAAGTCTTGGTAACTGCACCATTGTCAACATCACCCTTAATATTCACTGTTTGAAGTGTTTTCACCTAAAGAAACCCATGATGATCAGTATGGTGGTCTTCATTCAGCTCGAAGCTCCAGGCACAATAAACATAAAAAAAAAAACTTGCTAAATTTGCATTATTCTGTAACGATAGTTTAATTCTGGATGTTAAGGACAGAATGTGTAGAACCAAGACTGAGGTAGTTATGGAAGAGGAGCGAGTGAACTGTTGTTGGTGTGTGTGATGAATGGTGAGTCGTGGTGTGTGGTGCTTCCTGCAATGCCGTGACGGGCACGGCCAAGCGTCACTCCCAGGCACGGACCGGCAGGTCTTCGTGCACACTTGTACTGATTGAAAACAGTTTCCATTGAATTTCAGGAAATACTGAGACAAAGTGAACCAGTGAAATATTACATGAATATGCGTAACTGAAACAATTACATGAAGAAGAGATATTAGTATGGTCCTTCTCATTACTCTTTCTCTCTCTCTCACACACACACACACACACACACACACACACACACACACACACACACACACACACACACACACACACACACACACACACACACACACACACACACACACACACACACATTTATTCGCTTAAAATACATAAAAGCACACAATCCACTGTTTTACTAGCATTTAAATTAACTCACGAAACTTTGAAATGTAAAAAATGTGCTGGAAATGGTATACATGTTCATACATGTTGCTATAAAGTGAGCGCCATTTGTGATTTCGCAAGAGAAAACTTCAATTTATATAGTTGTCTTTGAGCCGCAGTCTATAATGTTGCTGTTGCTCTTCTTAGATGATATTGCTCTCGTTGTAACTCGTGACACTATTGTACAAAGTAAAAGTGTGGTGTGTGGCTGCCTGTTTGTGATGCAGGAAGGGACTGAAGAGCAATTAACCACCACACTCTCACCTTATTGCCGCCACGGTGTGCCACTGGCCGTCCGTGACCTGCGCCTGGCTGAGACACAGTGACCTGGCTGGGTCAGGTCGGAACTGTAGCAGCACACACAGCTGACCCTCCACCAGCTGCAGGGCGAGGCGGTCTTGGCCGTGTTGAGAAGACACTGCCACCAGCTGTCCCCGTCTCTTCCTGGTGCGAAATCTGGATGAAAAAATAGCGTTGACTTGAGGGAAACGGGCAAAACAGCCAAGAGAGAGAGAGAGAGAGAGAGAGAGATCTGTTTTCATTAAAGTGTTTGTCAATTAATCAGCGAAGTGCAGCATGTGTAATGAAGGGAGAAATCAGAAGTCATCAGGCTATACCTTCCATCCCAAAGCATTGCAGGTTTAATGGACGTCGAGATGCGCTTCCAGGTGCTCGCGTTTTGCTGTGCGTGATTGCGATGGAATTGTCGTGGAGGGTCACAATTATTACTGCCCGACGCGCAGTGCAACAATGAGAAGTGATTGCTTTGAGTAAGAGTGAGGGAGAAAGGTGTGGTAAATCTATGGATAATATGTATGTATATGACTCACTGTAACACACACACACACACACACGGTAGCTCAGTGGTTAGAGCGCTGGCTTCCCAAGCCAGAGGACCGGGGTTCGATTCCCCGGCCGGGTGGAGATATTTGGGTGTGTCTCCTTTCACGTGTAGCCCCTGTTCACCTAGTAGTGAGTAGGTACGGGAAGTAAATCGAGGAGTTGTGACCTTGTTGTCCCGGTGTGTGGTGTGTGCCTGGTCTCAGGCCTATCCGAAGATCGGAAATAATGAGCTCTGAGCTCGTTCCGTAGGGTAACGTCTGGCTGTCTCGTCAGAGACTGCAGCAGATCAAAAAGTGAAACACACACACACACACACACACACACACACACATCCCTACCTCCTCATAACACTATAGCGCCACTGCCTAGTACGTTTTCCCTTGTCCCTTTGCCTTCCCTATCATCCTCCTCACGTTCCTCAACATTGGCCTGAGGTGGGAGGCCTACACGCCTAAAGTACTACGCCAGAAACGTGCTTGGCATTTTTTGGTTTTCATTTTGTTCGTCTCTCTCTCTCTCTCTCTCTCTCTCTCTCTCTCTCTCTCTCTCTCTCTCTCTCTCTCTCTCTCTCTCTCTCTCACACACACACACACACACACACACACACACACACACACACACACACACACACACACACACACACACACACACACACACTGGGCACTTTTCCTATTCATATTTTCCATGTCAGGTTTTTTTTTTCTTTTCTGAGCTGTGGTTCCTTTTCTGACTTCCTCTCCTTTCTTATTCTTATTTTTTTTTCAGGTTTTCTCCAGCACAGTATTTTTTCTTCGTCTTTTTTTTTTTTATCTTACTATTGTTTTTTTCTTTTTTCTTTTATTTTTTCACACCTGCTTTCTTTCCTTTTTATTATCATTCCTGTTTTCTTTCCGTTTTTATTATATTTTTTGTGTATTACTTTTAATGTATTCTATGTTTTATTAATTCCTCATAGCTCTCTCTCTCTCTCTCTCTCTCTCTCTCTCTCTCTCTCTCTCTCTCTCTCTCTCTCTCTCTCTCTCTCTCTCTAATA
>NC_059292.1:34139042-34171542 GCF_017591435.1 Portunus trituberculatus | reverse complement strand
AGTGTAGTAGTTAGCACACTCGACTCACAATCGAGAGGCCCGGGTTCAAGTCCCGGTAAATGGCGAGGCAAATGGGCAAGCCTCTTAATGTGTGGCCCCTGTTCACCTAGTAGTAAATAGGTACGGGATGTAACTCGAGGGGTTGTGGCCTCGCTTTCCCGGTGTGTGTTGTGTGTTGATGTGGCCTACTCGAAGTCGTACTCGAAGATCGGTCTATGAGGTCTGAGCTCGCTCCGTAATGGGGAAGACTGGCTGGGTGACCAGCAAACGATCGAGGTGAATTACACACACACACACACACACACACACGCCCGGTAGCTCAGTGGTTAGAGCGCTGGCTTCACAAGCCAGATAACCGGGGTTCGATTCCCCGGCCGGGTGGAGATATTTGGGTGTGTCTCCTTTCACGTGTAGCCCCTGTTCACCTAGTAGTGAGTAGGTACGGGATGTAAATCGAGGAGTTGTGACCTTGTTGTCCCGGTGTGTGGTGTGTGCCTGGTCTCAGGCCTATCCGAAGATCGGAAATAATGAACTCTGAGCTCGTTCCGTAGGGTAACGTCTGGCTGTCTCGTCAGAGACTGCAGCAAATCAAACAGTGAAATACACATACACACACACACACACACACAATGTTCCTCCTCTTGCTGTATTCTGTCATTCCCTTTATTGTTACTACCTCTTTTTATCTTTCTCTGCCTCTTTTACCAATCCTCTTTCCGGTACACACTTAATTCCTCCTCAGTCTTCCGCGCTCTCAGTGTTGGTTGATATTCAGCTACTGCTTGTTGGTACGAAAACAGGGACGTGAGGGGTTCGGAAAAATAGTTCAGTATTATCCCGCAGGCCAGGGATCCAGGATGGGTTTTCTCGATAGACAAGTTAATGCTTACCACTACGTACTGTAAATTGGCGGAAATACACTTGTCCATGCTGGCTTAACAATTGGTTTTACATGATTTTTATTAAGCTGTTTATAATAAAAGTGTGATGTACCTGAGCGCCAGGGAAGTAGTGTATCCGAGTGGGGTAAAGGAGAGGGCCAGCTTGACGTAACTGTTGACCAAGAAAGACGTAGGTGTCGTGGGCTTGGCGCAGTCGTCCCCCGTCCATCCCGGCTGGCACTCGCACCGCAGCCACCCTGGCGACCCGCGGCACCTGCACGCCAGCGTAGAAAAAGAAAAAGAAAAAAATAGCAGAAATATATCGATACTCGTAAGTCATACTGAATGGCCAAATTTGCATCTTGGCCTGTGGCAATAACAAATATATTTCTGAAACGAAACTTTGAAGTGTAAATTGCTCTCATGGTTCGTAACTGTTTTTGATATGTAATGAAAAATGCTGTTTTATAACTCGCCTGCCATGAGGGCCACAGATGAGGCCCGAAGTGAGACACTGCGCCTCAGGACAGCCTGGTGTACTGCCCCTGGCCAGCATGGCTCCGCCCAGGTCCACCAGCTGCGTCGTGACGGGGTTAGGCGGGTGCAAGCAAGGTTGTTTTGTTGTAATATTTCAGTAATATATCAATCTACTGGAGTAAATCCATATAGTGGGGTTTCATGACAATGTCAAAGATGCAAAATTAAAAATCTAAATGTTGGTAACTGCATCGTATGAAATGCATTATAATTCTACACAGGATGCAGTCAAGTGAATAATACAACACTGAAGATCTCTAACCTGAACCTTGGTAAAGCGGTGATGGGAAAAAAAACAAACCAGCAACTTTATGAACTACATCAAATAATAATGAAAAGAGAATAGCAAGAAAGTTACATCAATAACAGCAAAACATGGGAAAACCTCTTCCTCTGTCTTTTCCTCCTCCTCTTCTTCTCATAGCCTGTCGTTACCTGACCTTTAGAATGTTCCAAAGTGTATTTTCTCTGTTTTTAACCATCCAGCTTATACCATTACTACTGCTCCTCCTCCTCCTCCTCCTCCTCCTCCTCCTGCTCCTGCTGCTGCTGATGATGTTAATGATGCTTCTGTTATTGTTGTTGTTGTTGGTGATGGTGGTGGTGGTGTTTTCTTTAGCGTCAATGAGCGCGATGGTGCGGCGCCTTCCTTCCTCCAGCTCAAAATCCCACTTCCCCTTCCATCCATTTGAAAAGGTACTCAAGACAATTTTGAAATATGAATTTAATTACATTTCCATCCCGTAACTGGGTTTAATTAATTACATTTTCTCTTCCCTAATGCGATACGTACAAGTCAAATCGATATTCTGATTTATCCCCTGAAGAAGCCCTATGGCGAAGCTAGTAGGAAGTCAAGTGTTTGCCTACTAGCCTATGTTTCCTTCACCGACTTCCACGACTCGTCATGTTCTGATTCATGTCGGAAGTGTGTTTGTCAATGAGGTAGCGAGGCTGCAGGGAAACAAAACGCAAGTAGGCAGTTAAATAAATCAAGTAACTAGAAAATGGTCAGTTTGAGAAAGTAGACTTTTTGAGAAGGTTATTTATAGATACCAGACCGACATCAGTTAGCCGAAAAGAACCAAAGTTTCAACTATGACCAGTTTATGAAATGGAAAAATAAGAAAAATTATGAAAGTGAGTTTTCGCCTTTGTGTTATAAGAAAACCGGTGATTTAGAAGGTACCCATTCCATGGAGATTAAAAACTTTTGAGAATAAGTTACGAAAGCTACGAGCCGGTATAGTGTGGAATCTCCTCCCAAGAAAGAGAGAAAAGTGTGTGAAATACTCTGAAGACGTCCAGCGTCATTTACATCTCACGGCGCATTTCTCTTCCACTGCATTTTATGTGACTTCCAGATGACTTTCCTTTCTACTTATCACTATCATGATTGGCAGCGTCGATATCTTCATCAAATTTTGGAGATCACGTGCTTGTAACAATAGCGTTTTCACTTCAAGTAAGAAGAGCATCTATCTCTTACCTCTCTGTTTATCCTTAAGTTCCTAAGACAGCCACGGAAGGAAGGTAGTGATCGGCTCTCGGGCCATCTCTCGGAGACGTGATCAGGGAGCGGATGGGCCAGGCCGCCCACCTGCAGAGGCTGGCCGGTGTTAAGGATCCTAGCGCCACCAGGCAGCCTGGCAGCTCCGCGGCAGATATGGGCGTCAGGCGGCAAGCTGGTGGGCGGGGTGCCGGTGTGGAGGGCTGGAATGTGATCGACGCTATCGCCAGAACACAAGTCCACTATCATTTCAACCAGCTGGGAGGGTGAAGCCACAAATTAATTAAGAGTGGTATAAACACAAGAAAAACATTTATGATCCTCGTAGCTGTGGAAAAAAATTCTTCGTGCATTTTCATGCCGCTGATATTTAACATGTATGATTCAACATTTCTGTAGTGAAAAAAATAGAGGAATATATGAAAGTGTTCCCTGAGAGCCTCACCTCATCCTTCCAGATGACGTCAATTCTGTGCCAAGTGTTGTCAGCAATAGAGTAGGAGGAGTTGAGAGCGATAGTGACGCTGCCGCCACCTAGATCAAGAAGAAGGAAAGGACGACCCCCACGTAGTTCTAGTGCCACTACTTCGCTTGGGGTTCCTTGTGTTCCTCGGACCTCACTGACGGTGGCGTGCTCCTCCTTACTATCTTCTCTTATCGCTGCCTCATCGCTGGTCGTGTTCTTACGCATCTCCCCTTCCCCGGACACACTGGAGGAGTCAGAGTCATTCTTCTTTCTTGGTAATTCCATAGTGTGTGATGAGCCGGAATATAAAAGAATTGCATCTTGGGAGGCTGTCAGAACTTCGAGACTCATATGAACTTGAGCACAAGCAGGGATGGATGGAGCCCATGCCCAACTCCCTGTGCTCCAGGATTCTCCGCTGTCTTGGTTTACAGCAACGGATTCCCCTCCATCGAAGCTTCGACTCAGAGCTTTACATCTCGGCCCGGATGTTCCGTACGGACAGATGCACCTGTCATGAGCAGCCAGTGTGAAAGTGATGCTTTTCGTGGATAGCAAAGAAAACAGACACCTAAGAACACACACACACACACTCACACACACACACACACACACACACACACACACACACACACACACACACACACACACACACACATATATACACACACACACACACACACACACACACACACACACACACACACACACACACACACACACACACACACACACGTCATGGTGCAATACACATACCTGAAGCCATTTTCTAAGGGAATACAGCGACCTCCGTTGAGGCATGTGTGAGGGGTACAGCCTGGGTCCTCCAGGGGGAGCGAGGCAGCACATCCACACCCACGACGCACTGTCACCTGAGGACCCACCACCGAGGACACATTGGCGTCCACAACCACAAAGTTTTGACCCATCTCCGTGGAGGCCCAGCAGCCGCTCGTGCAGCCCCGGGAGCCCAGGGAAGGCTGGTGAGGATCCTCCCGGGGAGCCTCTTGGCAGGTGGTCACTCCCACGCCCTGTACCGCAACACCCAGCGCCTCTGCCAGCTGTGGGCGGACGTGTTTTCTAGTAAGGACCATTGTGCTGCCTACAATAGATAGAGACACTTATTGTTCTTGTTTTCTGTGTCTGTGTGTCATTAGTCTCTCTCTCTCTCTCTCTCTCTCTCTCTCTCTCTCTCTCTCTCTCTCTCTCTCTCTCTCTCTCTCTCTCATGTGTTGTGGCTTGAAATGTTTATCAGAAGCAATGCCTAAGGATCTTATTGATTGTATCGTCTATGGTGTACTTATACCTTTGTTTTCTTGTTGCATCATCTCGTATTTTCAAGGACTAATGCCAAAGCGCGTTTGTTACTCCTGTTTGATCTAAACGTGGGATTAGAGCAGGTGTAGCCAGAATGTCATCAGAAGCAATATTGAATCACCGACGTATTCTAATGGCAATCTATGTCAAAGAGTTAACATTCATGAACATCTGTCGCGTCCACGAAGCACGGATTCTCGCTGAGCCCCACCTTGTGGCGGTGGTACAACAAGAGGTGCCTCAGGTTGTAAACACCCGGCGCTGCTACCCACACGTTGGTGGTGGGAGGCGTCCTGCTCCTCCCGGCTCCCTGCTCCTCTTCCTCAGTCAGGCTTGTCTCGTCCACCCACGCCATCACCCCTAAGCCATTCTCAATCCATGTTCGTGATGCCGCCGTCAGTCGCTGCAGGAGGGACGACCCGATCTGGAGACAGGATAGGCCGATAAGCTATTTTTGCTGACTTGTGGTTTAGGTTAACGTTTCATCGTGTGCATTGCTACAGTCTCTTATTATTTGTCAGTACAAGTTATCATCCTCTTGGTGGTGCCTTGAGTGTCTCACCTGAAGGTCTGTGCGTACTGTCCGGTAAGGGTCTGCAGCAAGAGTCAGATACGTGGCGCTGGTGACGTCAAGGGCAGACAAGGACCTGACCTCCACAGTGACATTTGCTTCAACCCCCACCTGACCTTGACTGAGGTCATTTACGAGGAACCCCAACTCATACCTGAGAGGAAGAAAAAAAAAAGTACAGTTTACCGAACGCTGGTGTTCTCTATAAGTGACATCTGAATGTTGTTCGCTTCATTTATCGTTACTACATTGCAAGAAGGTTCGAAACAACCTCATATACAGGGACTGGCTACTTGTTGCTTCTCTTACATACTACACCAGGAATAGCAAGATATGAACAAGTATATATATATATATATATATATATATATATATATATATATATATATATATATATATATATATATATATATATATATATATATATACATATGTATAAAGTTTTACACACACACACACACACACACACACACACACACACCTGCTCTAACGGCCCGGTAGCTCAGTGGTTAGAGCGCTGGCTTCACAAGCCAGATAACCGGGGTTCGATTCCCCGGCCGGGTGGAGATATTTGGGTGTGTCTCCTTTCACGTGTAGCCCCTGTTCACCTAGCAGTGAGTAGGTACGGGATGTAAATCGAGGAGTTGTGACCTTGTTGTCCCGGTGTGTGGTGTGTGCCTGGTCTCAGACCTATCCCAAGATCGGAAATAATGAGCTCTGAGCTCGCTCCGTAGGGTAACGTCTGGCTGTCTCGTCAGAGACTGCAGCAGATCAAACAGTGAATACACACACACACACACACACACACACACACGGCCCGGTAGCTCAGTGGTTAGAGCGCTGGCTTCACAAGCCAGATGACCGGGGTTCGATTCCCCGGCCGGGTGGAGATATTTGGGTGTGTCTCCTTTCATGTGTAGCCCCTGTTCACCTAGCAGTGAGTAGGTACGGGATGTAAATCGAGGAGTTGTGACCTTGTTGTCCCGGTGTGTGGTGTGTGCCTGGTCTCAGGCCTATCCCAAGATCGGAAATAATGAGCTCTGAGCTCGTTCCGTAGGGTAACGTCTGGCTGTCTCGTCAGAGACTGCAGCAGATCAAACAGTGAAAACAGTGAAAACATACCTGCCATCGGGCGTGGAGGCGCTCATAGTTAGATGGCCGTTGGTGGTGTCGAGAAAGAAGCCCTTCTGGGGATGTCTCCACGTGTAGGTCTTGGCAGCGGCGTCCCAGTCGTCGGGATCTTGAACGTAAACTCTTCCGAGGGGCACCATCTTCCTCTGCCCCTAAAAGAGAGAGAGAGAGAGAGAGAGAATGATTTCAACCTTTATGATTAAGTTTTCTTCAATAAACTCGTGCGTGTGTGTATGTGTGTGTGTGTGTGTGTGTGTTTGTGTGTGTGTGCGTGCGTGCGTGCGTGAATGCGTGCGTGTGTGCGTGTGTGCGTGCACGTGTGTATGTGTAGAATATTTCCCTCGTGTCTGAGTAATTTCTGTTGTGCCTTGCGTTGCATAGAACGATGACTTACCTTGACGGTGTGGACGGTGACAGCCTTGGCGGCAGGCGTCATGGGGTTGTCGTTGAGGTCAGCCACGTGCAGGGTGAGAGTGACGGTGGCTGAGCGGCGGCCCGCGTCTCCCACCACCAGAGGCACCAGCATCAGCCGTCCTTCTTCTCGATCCAGGGCTCGCACCGTGTATACTAGACCGACTCCTCGACCTTCGTCCCCTTCTGACATGAAAAAAAGAAAATAAAAAACATAAAGAGGAGCTAATATTATTATTGTCGCTTCCTCTCCCTCCAAAAAGGTCATGTAAGAAAGTCCTGGTATGGGAAGCTAAAACTGATTGAGTTATTATGGTACCACAACATCGGATTCATGCAGACTGAGTAGAATTATAAGCAGAAGCCAAATCTTCCACTGAGTAACTGATTTAAGTCGAAATTTTAACTCACAACCTTTGAGCCCTGATGGGGAGCGGTTTGCATACCAGACCGTACTGCAAACCGCTGTGGGTTAGTGGTAAAAGAACGCTTGCATGAAAGCTGATGGCTTACTCTTATCATGCACCACCCTGACGCTGGCCTCCACCAAGGGCGGAGCGTGGGGGTCCAGGGATAAGGTGAAGGGCGGCCCGTGACCTTGTCGCCAGTTGTCTGGGTCACTCAGGGTCACTGTGGCCACCAACTGGGCCTCGGTGTTTTCCACCACCTGCACTTCTTGTGGGTCCGCCAGGAACGGGGGGTTGTCGTTCACATCAGTCACTTTGATCTGTGCTCATAGAAGTACTTATATATATATATATATATATATATATATATATATATATATATATATATATATATATATATATATATATATATATATATATATATATATATATATATATATATATATATATATATATATATATATATATATATATATATATATATATATATATATATATATATATATATATATATATATATATATATATATATATATATATATATATATATATATATATATATATATATATATATATTTCATAATTACATATGAAATGTGTGTGGGTATGTATGTGTCAAGAGAGAGAGAGAGAGAGAGAGAGAGAGAGAGAGAGAGAGAGAGAGAGAGAGAGAGAGAGAGAGAATGGGGGGGGAGGGGCGGTGAAATGCTTTACTCACAGTCAGGGTTGCCGTAGCCGTCCTGGGGGGCACGCCCGTGTCGGCGGCCATTACCACTACCATGTGAGCTGACGCGGTTTCACGATCAAGGTTGCCCACTAGCCGAACCTCGCCCTCCTCAGTTACTCCGAAAATCCCACCAGGATCGCTTGAAGGAGCTATGCTGTACTTTATCTTGCTTCGGCCGCCCTGCAAGACAAGCAGTAGACAGCGTGATGAAGCGGCTGTCTCAGTAGGTGAAAGGCAGACAAAGTAATGCTGCACACCTGTCGCTCTTCCTGCTGCTAGCCAAGCAGACACCAGTGGCGCTGCCTTGTGTTGAGAAGCTGCTGTGTGTGTGTGTGTGTGTGTGTGTGTATACATATATACATACTAATTACATATATTTATACAGATACCAAATTGCTAAAAAAATGTATATAAGATAAGAAAGATAAGGTCGTAACCCTCCCGGGCAAGGCATCATTAAGTCGCCGCGGGAAGACAAAAGCCTCTCCAAACTTTTTCCATTGGTTTCCGTTTTCAATTCCTCCAGGCCAATCTTCTGATCTCGCTTCTCCATTTCTTTGTCTTCTCTGAGGTAATTTTACACTGCTGGTTTATCCTCAGGTGCTGGGATAAGGTGAAGTGGGACCATTTGCCACAGTATTCAGGAGACGTTTCAGCAGCTGTGTTGGTGGTGATGATGGTGATAGTGATGATGATGATGATATATACGTTTCACGATTCGCCGAACAAATCGTGAGGAACAGCCGAGTCAACACCCTGATCGCAATGTCAAGGGGTTATCTGTAAGAGACAGGACCATTGGCTGTGTTGGTCGAGCTTGGGGCGGGACTACAGGGAAGGACGATAATTTATGTGAGAAAAAAATGATACACAACAGTCTATCTCTGTCTTTACCTGAGGATTTGTGTACGTGTTTTTAACGCAAATGAAAATTGTTTTCCCTCTGTTAGCTTTGTTATAAAAGTGATTTGAAGTAAAAATCTTTATTGGTATTGAATTTTTTTTATGTTGTTTGACAGTTGGAATAAAATGTGAAATTTGGAAATGTCGAAGAAAGAAAAGCCTTTGTTTATTTATTTATTTATTTTCTATGGTTTGTGACGGTCAGTCCAGTGCAGTGCAGTGCATGATTTATTTATTTTGTCATATATTTGAATTTTGTTGTTATTGGAGACTACACTTTTTTGTAAACGATCTAAATAATCTCTCTCTCTCTCTCTCTCTCTCTCTCTCTCTCTCTCTCTCTCTCTCTCTCTCTCTCTCTCTCTCTCTCTCTCTCTCTCTCTCTCTCTCTCTCTCTCTTTTTTTTTTTTTTTTTTTTATTTAAACAAAACTTAATACAAAGGAGCATGTACCCAAAGGCGCACTGTCGTGTGCTACCTATTCTAAGGGTACTACAATCTATTTCTCTACAATATTTACAAGACTTAAAAATAGATAATATACAAGATGGTCAGCATGTAAATGGAGCACTATTCGTTTCACTTCACTAGCACTATTCACGCACTGCACTACACTGAGTGTCACGTCACAAAGAGTGTCAGAGGAGTTGGCAGTGTCTGTCTCCACTTATGTGCCATCAGTTTGACACTGTGTGTGTTCATCTCCTGGACGTGAGGCACCGCGGCCGTGAACAAGTTCCACATCCTGGAGACGCGTCCTGCGAAGGTGCGTTGATGCTGACACCCGTGGGATCGCGGCACCTCTACGGCGTCACCACCATTGAGCACCGTTCTCGTGCTCCGTGCGGTGACTCTTAGAGGATGACGCAGCCCTGCCAGATGTGGCACTCTTTGCACCTGTGCCTTATGGAACACTACGATCGCCGCCACGTCTCTGCGGTGTTCCAGTGAATCAAGGGGACGCTCAGGCTCTGGGTGAGGTGGTAGTGCAGCATCTACTAGCCGTATGGCGCGGCGTTGGATGCTGTCCAGTCTCCTTCTGTGTGTGGCGGCACAGGACATCCAGGAGAGAGCTGCGTATTCAAGGTGGGGCCGCACCTGTGCCTTGTACAGCAGCAGTCTCCCTTCCTGTCGAGGAAACTGGCGATCCTTCTGAGAGCGGAGATCCTGTGAGAGGCTTTCTTGGCAATGGTTTTGACATGCCTGTCAAACCTCAGCCCTCGATCCACCTCCACTCCAAGTATCTTGACGTCATCTTGGAGTGGGAGAGCAGCAGCGCCAAAGACAACTTTCCTGCCATTGCTGCCATGGCGGCTGGGGACCGAGAGACAACCATTGCTTGTGTCTTCTCCGGCGCGAATGTCACTTGCCAGCGAGCACCCCACTCCTTTATCACTCGTAGCTGCTGATTGATGGCCTCAGCAGCCCGCCCACTGTCCTGGCGTGGATAGGTATAGGAGAGGGTGCAGTCATCAGCATAGGCCATGACTCCTGGCAGTAGCTGGAGAAGATCATCCACGTAGATATTCCACAGGAGTGGGCCAAGAATTGAACCCTGTGGCACTGATGCCTCCACAGGCAGGGACTCAGATGTTTGCCCGTTGACAACCACCTTGAGGCTTCTGTCCTGCAGGTAATTTCCCAAGAGTCGTAGCAAGCCACCCTGGATGCCTTTAGCACGAAGCTTTTCTAGTAATCCGTTGTGCCATACTTTATCAAAAGCTCCTGCTATGTCCAAAGCAACCACTATAGTGTCCTTGCCGTCGTCGAGGGCGTCCTGCCAATGCCTGGTGAGAAGCATCATTAGGTCGGAGGTTGACCTTCCAGGTCTGAACCCAAACTGTTGGTCTGAGAGGAGGGCATTGTCCTTGAGATGTCTACACACCACCTCTGCCACGACCCTCTCAAACACTTTACCCACCACTGACAACAGGGATATGGGTCTGTAGTTTTTTGGGTCCGTCCTGGAGCTTTTTGTGTGCAGGAACTACTCGAGCCTCCTTCCACACTGAAGGCCAGACGTTTTCCCGTACACAAGTTGTGAAGACTTGGGTGAGAGGGGCAGCCAGTTCCTGGGAGCATCGCTTCAGCAGGTGCGGGCTGATGTCATCAGGGCCGGTGGCTTTCTGTGTGTCCAGCCCCGCAATAATCGCTTCACCTGCTGATGCGTCACCTCCACCATGGTGACAGTCTTCTCACATTGCTGGACCAGCTGAGGCGGTGGCTGCTGTGGATTCCCGACCTTCATTTTTCCAGCAAACAAGGAAGCCAGCAACTGTGCCCTCTCCTTACTGCTGGTGGCGACAGTACCGTCCTGCTTGCTGAGGGGAGGGATGGATTCTTGGTGGCCAGTTCCTTGTTTGTCCTTAACAAGAGACCACCAAGTTTTGTTTCCTACGCCAGTGCCACACAGTTTCCGGCGCAGGCTTTCCTCCCACTTTTTTAAGGCCCACTTGCTGGTTACCACCATCCTCCTGCATGCAGCCCTGTGCAGGTCCTTGTTGCGCCGAGTCGGGTTCCTCTCTCTCTCTCTCTCTCTCTCTCTCTCTCTCTCTCTCTCTCTCTCTCTCTCTCTCTATATATATATATATATATATATATATATATATATATATATATATATATATATATATATATATATATATATATATGGTAGTCATGAAACATCTTTTCAGAAAGGAAAAGATATCTTTTCATTTTTTATCAAATATTCTTTCTGTGCAAGGCAAGACGGACAGCCAGCTCCAGTAAATGCAGACAGGCTGAAAGCCAAGAGGGTGTCCTTGCAGAACGCAACATGTTTGACTGTAGAAACAATTCCATGTCCCTGAGGCACCGCCAGCATCTATTTGGAGTAGAGCATGACCAATACAAAAGCGGCGTCTGAAGTGCTTCACCATGAAGTGTAATCGACAACCTGACTTTCCCATTCTGCCTCTCATACACCACACCTTTGTGTGGAAGGAATCGTTCATCGCAAGAATGATGCTCGGCTCTATCTGCACAATTGTGCACCATTTCTTTCTTTATATTTTTGATGGCAGCTCTTGCCGGCTGTCATCTGGTGAACCTTGGTGGTGTCCGCCTGAAAACGTGCTCAATCACGATTTTGAACGACTCATGTATTAATTTTGAGTTTAGTGAAATACAGCGCAGGTTTAGTGGCCAGATGGACATTTCCAGATAGTGCCTCAAACCTGGTAACAGAATAGACATGTACTAGGTGGCCTCCTATCACTTTGCAACATATATTAGTGATTCACTGTTCATGGAAATAAATCAGAGTAATGACGCCTCTGTACTACTCAAAAAAGACAGAGAGAGAGAGAGAGAGAGAGAGAGAGAGAGAGAGAGAGAGAGAGAGAGAGAGAGAGAGAGAGAGAGAGAGAGAGAGAGAGAGTCAAGGAACTATTAACCCAATGGGGGAGCGGATTTTCGAGTGCTAAGCTTCTTTGGTACTGCACTGCATTGCCACACACCGACCTTCACCACCTGCTTCACGCTGAGCGTCTTCTTTTCTGTCACTGCTTGCGTCACGTCACATCAGAAAGAAAAATGAATTTAGCATTCTGCGACTGAAGAATTTCTCGAGGTGATGAGACAAATCTGTCCATGATGTGATGTTCAAATAAGTGACCCATTATGAAAAGTCAACAATACTTCATCAGTATCACTCACTTTGTTAGGATAAGCAGTGTAAAAAATGGAGAGAAAACATGGATTAATCCTCCTCTTCCTCCTTAATCTGTTCTATCCTTACTTCCTACTAAGTATGTAGCTTCTGTACATGTAGTATAGTAAACGAGTGACCTCGTCATAGGTCGCAAGGCCTCCTGTCACTCGTCTTTCCTATGTATCTTATGTATTCCTTCTCCTCCTCCTCCTCCTCCTCCTCCTCCTCCTCCTCCTCCTCCTCCTCCTCCTTCTCCTCCTCCTCCTCCTCCTCCTCCTCCTCCTCCTTCTCCTCCTTCTTCTTTTCCTCCTCCCCCTCCTTCTTTTCCTCCTCCTCATCATCATTATCGTCATCATCATCATCATCATCCCTGCCCATCTTAACCATTCCCACCACCACGCCCGTGGGAGGCGAGAGGCTGGGGCGCCACACAGGCAGGAGTCACTGGCCCACAGTTGCCTCCCGCCCCAGCTCAGCTTCGTCTCTTTGTCTACGCCTTCTTGAGTTTCGTCTTCTTTTTCATACTCATTTCTTCGCCTGAGCTGGGATTTTATTTCCCTTTGCTTTCATTTCACAGCGCCACACACAAGTCAAGGCTGACGAGAGAGAGAGAGAGAGAGAGAGAGAGAGAGAGAGAGAGAGAGAGAGAGAGAGAGAATGCTTCAGTTTCACCTTGCTCGACTATACTTCGTGCTTCTCTGGCTTTGTACCTTGAAATTGTGACACACACACACACACACACACACACACACACCCGGTAGCTCAGTGGTTAGAGCGCTGGTTTCACAAGCCAGAGGACCGGGGTTCGATTCCTCGTCCGGGTGGAGATATTTGGGTGTGTCTCCTTTCACGTGTAGGTGCTGTTCACCTAGCAGTGAGTAGGTACGGAGGAGTTGTGACCTTGTTGTCCCGGTGTGTGGTGTTGCCTGGTCTCAGGCCTATCCGAAGATCGGAAATAATGAGCTCTGAGCTCGTTCCGTAGGATAACGTCTGGCTGTCTCGTCAGAGACTGCAGCAGATCAAACAGTGAAACACACACACACACCGCGTAGTCCGGGTTCGAGTCCCGGGCTCGGCGAGGCAAATGAGCAAGCCTCTTTATGTGCAGCCCCTGTTGACCTAGCAGCAAGTAGGTACAAGATGTAACTCGAGGGGTGTTGTGGTCTCAGTCCTACCGGAAGATCGGTCTATGAGCTCTGAGCTCGCTCCGTAATGAAGAAAGCTGGCTGGATAACCAGCAGACGACCGTGGTGAATAACAAACACGCGCACACACACACACACACACACACACTCTCTCTCTCTCTCTCTCTCTCTCTCTCTCTACCTCCTTTTCTCCTTTCTTTTCGCTCAGCGCGTCTCTCTTCTCTCAGATCTCTTTCACAATTCTTGGAGAGAGGCGCAATTTCCTCCCTCCTTCATTCCCCATCCCTTCTTCTTCCGCACCTTTTATCTCCTCCAAGTCCTCCTTCTTTCCTCCTGTTCATTCTCTGTGGTCGAGGTATTTAATTTCATCTGCTTCGCTCCGTTCTTTCTCTCTTATGTATTGCCATAATTTTTTGTAGCTCTCAACTGAATTACTGTTAAGATAACTCTCCGATGTGTGTGTGTGTGTGTGTGTGTGTGTGTGTGTGTGTGTGTGTTTAATATCTCGCATTCTTTTCTTTATATTCTCTCTCTCTCTCTCTCTCTCTCTCTCTCTCTCTCTCTCTCTCTCTCTCTCTCTCTCTCTCTCTCTCTCTCTCTCTTTCTTTCTTTTGAAAAAAAAATAAGATAAAGGAGAGAGAGAGAGAGAGAGAGAGAGAGAGAGCAGCAGCAGTTTCACATAATACAGGCCCCTTCAGCTTTCTGGACTGACGCTCTGTTCCTTCCTGAGAGACGGAGAACAGACCCACCGGTGCAGTATTCGCTAGTGAGGAAGACGAGACATGCTGCGCTCATTCAATTATACCTGAACAAAATAATGTTGAACAGATGTGTAGTGACAACATAATCAAGGACGAACAAAGGAAGGTCAGTCGTGTCTTGGTGAACATCTTACCCTCATTGGTGACTTATCGAGTTGAAGGTACTTTGAAGGTTTGAGGAATGAATCTTTGGCTGCGTCTGATCAGTTAATTGTTATTCCATGTTTTCGCTGGCGTTGTAAAGGTATAGTGGTAGACTTTTTGGATATTTTTGCATTGTTCGGTGATGACTTAATGCATACAATTAGAAAACACAGAAGTAACAGTATCAAAATAGAAGAAATAAAGGCACTGTTGCCCTCCCTAGTGCTCTTCTGACTGTCTTACGAGTACTTTGCATTTCCATAGATATATTTCTCAAAGAACCATCTGATTTCCTGGGTGTGTCTGCTATGGAAAAGGTTATTACCATGCCACTGGCAGATGACGAACAAAGATGAGTGGAAAGGGGAGGGTTAGCAGGAATCATTGGTTCATATTCCCAAACTCTGCCATCTTATTTTGATTACTTTTAACTGTTTGAAGTGGAAGTTATCAAGTTTGTTCGATTGCTTTCATTCTTTTATTGATGGTTTAACAAGGATTTTTAGAACAATAATGAGGAAACGTAAGAACCTATTCAATCATTGTTATGTCTTTTCTAATGAGAGGTCAGTGTGTTTAGGAGTACAAGTCATTATTCTGCAGTGGAATCAGAAAAGTCGATAATGGTGATGCTAATGTTCCTTTGAGTCTTCATTCTAGCCGTAAGGTTTCTCGTGTATTCCCTCCCGCTGCTGCCTCACAGGTTTGCTGCTGGTGCTGTGCGTGTGTCTGACATTTAACATGAAAGTGGGAATATTGCCTCCTGGGTGATTTCTGGAAAACCTTGCTCTGCATATTATGCATATAAACAAAAACTGCAACGGCGCAAGGAAAAACATTATTTATCGTATTAATTTATTTTCTCTCTTTGATATTGACTATCACTTATTTATTTTTTCATATTGTATTAATTCCTCGTCCGTTTAACATTTACAATTTACTTTTTATTTCATCTGTATTTTTTCGCTAATTGCGTGTAGTTTTCTTCCATTTAGTGATTCTAACATTTTTCTAAAGCTCGACTGTACATCAAACACAAGAAACGCTCAAACCACCAATGCTAAAATGTGTTCTCATGTATATGTAAACGTCCTACCTGAAACAAACCTTCAAATGGAAATTTCTACTAATACAATCCTTAATGGCGATGCAGGGAGTGTGTATCTCTGCACACAGTGTCTGTGAAGTGCTCTATAAATGTCTTATTTTTCGAAGTCCATTAATTCCACTAACCGCCTGCAGTGTTTACCGAAACTTTCCTATGTTTGTTGATATCTAGAGTCGTGTCTATGAATATACATTTATTTTGTAGGAGCGAGGAAGGGTAAACAAAGGCTACAAAAAATATTCCCTTACAAAGTAATAAATGTGTAAATGAAAAAATAATTCACTCTTAATTGTCATCCGTAAAAGTAAATAGTATAAGAGATCCAATCAGGTTAGGCAATTAAGTTCTGGAATTGTCCTACTTCTCTTGTTTTCCATCCACTTTAGAGTTCCCTTCGTTCACCACGGTGCATATTCCCCGCTATCCTCTGACCCCACCGTCCTATTCACCACACGCCTGTTGTATTCTGCGCTACGTTGACCACACATTTGTCAAAGCTGCTTGTTTTCTGATTCTCCTTTCCTGCCATACGATCACCACATACTCTTCGCTCACACACTTTTATTTATTATTTCTTTCGTAGCAGATCTATAAATATTCCAAAAATTTATCACTCTGTGCAAATATTTCTGAATCAATTTTCCCTTTCCCGTTACTTTTCACCATTTCCTTACCTGATTTCGTATTCATAGATTATTTACGTCCCCAGGTATCGCGTCGCCTTCTGGGAACGCTGTCGTGTGATCCTCCATATAGCACGTTCGTAACATTTCTAGTTACCGAGTGTCAAATCAATCTCGCTTGAAGATTCTTTTTCTTCATCGTGTAACGTTTCTCTTGCTGTGTATCAAACCTATCTTTACTGCATCTCTCTCTCTCTCTCTCTCTCTCTCTCTCTCTCTCTCTCTCTCTCTCTCTCTCTCTCTCTCTCTCTCTCTCTCTCTCTCTCTCTCTCTCTCTCTCTCTCTCTCTCTCTCTCTCTCTCTCTCTCTCTCTCTCTCTCTCTCTCTCTTATTCCTTTTCAAAATAACGACACACCTACTCACCAATTTTTCAAGACTTTCCATTTCCTTTCGAGTTTCTTACTGACTTTATTTCCTTGTCTCTCTCCTTCTTTACGTTTATCTTTTTACATATATTTAATCTGATATTGGATATAATTTCTTCCCGTTTATAGAGTTGCATTATTTGTGTGGGCCAGTCAGTCCCTTTTTGCAGCCTTCTCGTACTGTGACATCTCGCCTTCCTTCTACTTTTCAACACTGTCTACCTTCACAACACCATGTGAGGCTGTAACATTTCTCACGGAACCTTCTTCATATTCCTATTGTACACGCCACTCGCTTTTCAGATCCATACCCTTTCAGCTCACCCCACCCATCAAATTTTCAGCTTCCAGATCCAGTAGCTTCATCTAGCTTGGCTCCTCTCCCTTCAGTTTTCCCGACCGTTCTCTCCTCACGCACTCCCAACCTTTTCACAACAGTACTGCAATTAGAAGCAGAATCGCCTACCGTTGATAGTTCTTGCATCGAGTACCACTCCAATCATGCATCTTTGCACAGTAATAATTGCTCTGGTAACTTTCCATCTCCATGTCAGTCGCATAAAATTTTAGAGTAAGCTGTACTCGCACATTTTCCCTCTGTCCTTGTAATAAAACTTACATAAAAAGCCAACTGTTAATTTTGCCAACTATTCTGGTACCTATTTGTCTACACTTTTATCCACTTTTCTATTGACGGTATATTTCAGAATGATCTGATACTCGTACATTTTAGAACGCTTTCTCCAGCATTTTGATTCTTTTTTTCTTTTTTATTCACCTTTCTATTGACGGTATATTTCAGAATTATCTGATACTCGTACATTTTGGAGCGCTTTCTCCAGCACTCTGTTCCCACTTTCCTAAAATGTGTCTTTCTCCTTTTCTGTTATGATTTTGTCGCGGTGCGGAATCGGGTTTCTGGTCCCTGTGGCCTTTGTTCAGGAGGAAGAAGGAAAGCTGGATTTTTAGACCCACAGTGTTACGTCTGAGAATGAAATGCTCTTTTGCAGGAGAGTTTGTGGTGCTGTGGCTGGACGGTGTATCAGCAGCTCTCAAAAATTTACGGAAAGATACATAATCGTGGTAAGCAAGTGTCGAATTTCGTTCACTTACTCGCTCACACACACACACACACACACACACACACACACACACACACACACACACACACACACACACACACACACACACACACACACACACACACACACACACACACACACACACACACACACACACACACCACATACTTAAAAGAAAAGAAAAAAAGAAAACCGCATAGTGTAGTGGTTAGCACGCTCGACTCACAATCGAGAGGGTCGGGTTCGAGTCCCGAGGCAAGTGGGCAAGCCTCTTAATGTGTGGCCCTGTTCACCTAGCAGTAAATAGGTACGGGATGTAACTCGAGGGGTTGTGGCCTCGCTTTCCCGGTGTGTGGAGTGTATTGTGGTCTCAGTCCTACCCGAAGATCGGTCTATGAGCTCTGAGCTCGCTCCGTAATGGGGAAGACTGGCTGGGTGACCAGTAGGCAACTGAGGTGAATTACACACACACACACACACACACACACACACACACACACATTCTCTCTCTCTCTCTCTCTCTCTCTCTCTCTCTCTCTCTCTCTCTCTCTCTCTCTCTCTGATATCACTTCCAGCCGCACATTTTTCCTCACATATTTTCTTTATTACCTGCTTTTATTTGATTTATCCCTAGGCTGTGTCGTCTTGTTATTGACTTTTCACGTAATTATCTTTTACTTGTACTTTCTTTTGATCTCTCTCCCATTTTTCTATCGCTGATACAAATAGAGTTAAGAAACATATATGTAGAAAATAGGCAGTTATATCAAGATCTTAATTAGATAGTGACTTACAACATCGCTTCTAGTATTCTTGTGTCATCACCAGCTCTTCACTGTTTCAAACCTCCTGCAGCTATACTGATACGCCTAAAGACATGCTTCTCCCTTGTCTGGCATTCTAGTGTATCGTGTGAGGTGGAATCGGTGGAATGTACACGTGATTCATACTTTGTCTCTGCAGTGCATTATGTCAGGCGTGGACAGGAGGTTAGTGTTATCGGGGTGTCTGCCGCTGTTGTCAGGATGGGATACTGTTGCTTTGTGCAAAGGTTCTTGGCGTGCTGTGTGCTGCGCTTGTGTTCGTATGTGAAGAATGTTGTAGGCGATTTTAGTTTTAGGATTAGCCAATTGGAATGTGCTTACGAACAGTCGTGGTCAGAAGCCAATGAAACTGACGTACTCACTGCTTATTGATTTTTCACCTTTTTAAATATTGTGGTATGCTGGCAATATATTTTAAACTAGTTAGAGAACACACCTGTGAAAGATGAAAAAAAAAAAAAAACTTAAGAGTATGTGGGGCAGGTTGCTTTCGGCCATGAGTGTATCTCAGCTGACTTGGATGAGGTGAAGTGTGACAATTACTGCTGACATACCGGCGATGCTCGGCCACCTGGTTGCTGCTGGTTTTGTTACTCTCTAAGCTTCTTGTGATTGCTCGGTACTAGTTGAGAGGTAAGGATGATTATTGTATCTTGTTATCTCTCTCTCTCTCTCTCTCTCTCTCTCTCTCTGCTGTAACAAACACATCTGCAGTTCGATCTTCAACGCACCCTAGCTCAATTCAACGACAAAGTTGAGCAAACAAGTCGTCTCTTCAAACACTGGAACGGAAGTACGCGTCCGTCCTTTGTCCGTGTTGGGAACGTTTGCTTGGTTCTAATAAAGGTGCCTCGGTCTCCACTCAGTCTCATTGTCGACGCTTTTAAACATTTTCCCGAACTGCTCCTCGATAAGCGCCGCTCTCAAAGGTGCCATGGAAATTAGGGCATATGATGTTTTCTTGGAATAGTTGTGAAACGTTATTGCAATGGTAAACATGAACTTTTCTATTGCCCGGGGGAGATTATTTCCTGTGTGCCTGTACCGTTCAGTAGTTCTCTCTCTCTCTCTCTCTCTCTCTCTCTCTCTCTCTCTCTCTCTCTCTCTCTCTCTCTCTCTCTCGCTTGTGAATGTTCGTTTACCAAGTTCGTGCCTTTTTACTTTTTACATGTAGAAGTTTTGGAGCATTCGTTCTTTTTATTTTACTACGGCACCATTCAAAAACCCAAAGTTTTTACCGGGTGATAGGATGGATGCATTTTTTAGGCTTCGGCCTCATGCTTCCATCTGTCTATCTGTCTGTCTGTCTGTCTGTCTCTCTCTCTCTCTCTCTCTCTCTCTCTCTCTCTCTCTCTCTCTCTCTCTAACATATGGCTCCATGTATGGCCTCATGGTTGCGGCGCCACGCAGCAAATATTCAATCAATCAATCAAGCGTAAATATTTCCACACCAATTTTCATCACGGTGCACCATTGTTTGTGTTACGTCAGTCATGCTTGAATGAACGATTACAGGGGAAACACTTTACATGGCTGAATCTTAAAAGAAAAAAAAAAAAAAAACGAAAAAACGAATGCATGTTTTTTTTTAACGTTCCGCTTTAGAAATAAAATTGTAGTGAGGCAGGAGAATTTCCGCTTTGTGCACTCCAGGACCGAGGTGCGTCTGTGCCCACCTAGCCACTCTGTAACAACAGGAACTCATTTAGCTTCATTTAGTGTCACAGTGGTCAGTCACTCCCTTCACTACTCCCTCACACAGAAAAAAAAAATGTTGATAAACGCAAACAGTTTAAATCAGAATGACCGTGCAAGATTAATGCCTCATGTGTCTCCAAACTTTTAATGGAGTTTGTGTTGTTGTGAAGGAGACTGATTTCTTACTTTTGTGATGTGAATGATTGTATCCCGCGAGACACTGGGACTTGGAATACTTGTCTCCTTACTCCTTCTCTGCCGTAAAGGAAGAGTGAAAGGATCAGAGAGGGAAGGTTAGGAATCCCCCACGCGTGAAGGTTTATTTCTACGAAGTGTGGAAAGATTATTTTTTATTTCTTAGTTTATTTTTTTTTATTATTGTTTTTTACTGAAGTCTTCTCGGATGCTGGCATTACAGGTTGCGAAAAAGAAAATGGACATCACAAAGCGTTTCGTTTTCTTTTCTTCCCTTCCAGGAAAATGTGAAGTATAACACGAGTAAATGTGTGGCGCTAAAAAGGTTGAGGGTCACTTACTTGAGTCATTACTCGCCCACACAGCACTCCCATTAACGCCGGCCATCACCACCACCACCACCACCGCCACTGCCACCGCCACCGCCGCAACCACTACTACTACTATCACTACATACCACTACCACTACCAGTACCAGCACTACCCACATGACTACCACAACAACAAGAACAAAAACAAGAACAACAACAACAACAAAAACAACAACAATAGCAACACTTTTATAACATCGTCGGCGCAACAACACCATCACAATCCTCCCAGCACTATCACCATCACCATCACCATCACCATCACCATCACCATCACCACTACCACCACCACCACCACCACCACCACCACCACCCACACAATACCAGTCATCATCACCAAGACTCCAGAACGCACCATTAAGCTAAGGGACATAGTGGCTTTAAAATGTTGCTTTAATTTCCCGCCTTGAAGTGCCAAGTTTCTCTCACCAGGAAAACTTCGCCAAAAACTGGTGGCGCACACATTGGGTATTAAAGGCGAGAACACTGCCGCTCCTGCACCCCCCAGCCGAAAGTGGCACCGCTCACTGTGACTGCTATAGGGCCGCGCGTGACACCTTTATGAACACACACACACACACACACACACACACACACACACACACACACACACACACACACACACTTACCCCGTCGAGGTCTTGGGCAGTGAAAGTGGTGAGGTGGGTGCCTGAGGGCGTATCCTCGGGTAGGGTGAGGTGGGCGTGATCAGCGTGGAAGATGGGCGTGTTGTCGTTCTCGTCCACCAGCCTGAGATTGACCCAGGCTCCGTCCACGTGGTAGCGGTCGTCCCAGCTGCCTTCGCCCTGTGGTGGAGGTGACATGGAGGCCCTCGTCACTTGGGATTGTGCAGTTGTAATTGTGGAAGTGCAATCAGTGAAGTATGAATAATATGAGTAGTAAATAATGCTAATCGTTATACTGCTCATAACAATACAGGGATAATAGTCACTGGAAGTCAGTTAATGGGATTATAGGATTAGGATATTTGAATGAATTCTGTTTCATTGTATTATAAAAGCATCATAATTTAATGTTTAACGGTAGCAGATGAAGTTTATTTTTGTATGTTCCATAATAGAGTAAGAGTATTGTTGGGAGCGTAATGTGGACTTCTCGCTTTACGAACGTGGCTTCTCTAATTTCGGTGACAGGGATCTGCTGCCACCAAACTATCTGTCATGTCGGGGTTTACCTTTAATTAAGTGGGTAGCAGAGAGAGACAAATGTAGGAACGTGATGGTGTTACCATGGCTGGTGACACCATTCAAACAGCCACGTGATGAAGAGGAATGAGTCTTGTGTGTCAGTGCTGCCCTTCTGTGTCAGCCTTGACACCTTGACTGTCGGTGATAGTTTAATGTAAACGTGGCTATACGTACAACTGTTTTCAGTAACAACTTTCAGTGTGCACTGTAGGTAATTTCAAAGTGTACAAATAAAATAATCTAAGACTTCGGTCGGAGGGGCCTGCGAAATTCTTTTTTTAATTAAGTAAATCTTTGGAGTTATCAATCAGACAATCAAGCAATAAAGTTTGTGAGTTGCGTGATGTTACACTGGCTGTTACGTCTGCAGAGAAGCACGATAGTGGAAAGTGAATCATGTTAACACCTAAACTCTAGGTCATCTAACCTGGCGAGTGTGCAAACGGAGAACGTGTGTACCTTGTAACACTGCCCGCGAGGTGTTATCATCCAGTGACTGGTTGAGTAGTGACTTTTCTTCAGGGTTCACGCATCTTACTTTTGCGTTTTTTCTTGTGCTGTATCAGACATCTTTGAGTGTAGCAGGTGCTCCGGTAAAGTGTGTTATCATCGATCTTTACTTTGACGCGCTGAAAGACAGCATCCAGAGGTATTGATGGAAAGTAACAGCCCAGTAGTAGAATTGAGTGAATAGAAAAGACATTATTTTTTAAGATAAGGAATTGAAGAAATTCAAGGAACAATATTAAGATATGAAATAAATCTGTAGATTTTAGATTATACAAAAACAAATTTTTTATTTGTGTAAGACACTGTAGAAATAGAATAAATACAAAAGAAAGCTGGCCAGAGAGTGGTATCATTAGGTTCAGAAGTGAAAGTGCAGGTGCAGGCAACCCGAGGCTTATTGGTTAGCTTATACACCACCCAGGCGATATTAGGTCTAATATCAGTCATGTCGCAGATATTAATATAGGGACTGTCACAGAAATTGCCGAAGCGTGGCACCGCTGTGATGGAGGTGTCCACTTAATGGTGTTTCTGACCCCCAAACCTAACACAGAAAATGAGATATTATAGAAGCAAATCTTGATGAAATTTTATTTAATACTCAGTGTGTAAAATATATCGACAGGGCTTCCCAATCAGATGGAAACAGGAGGAAGGACGCTCAAGAAATGAAAACAATGAATCTTAGCCAAGAAAACTTTTGGAAGCTTTTCTCGGTGCCCATTAATATTTTTCTTGCCAGAAGCATGCCAACCAGCGCCGAGCTGCAGACGTTTGTTACTCTCTTTTCGTAAGTTTCAATGTAATACGCATTTTTGTAGCATTAGAGAAATTACCGACGCTTTCATCAAACTTGTACATGTGACAAACGCACTAAATGAGTCCCAGGCAATATTTCACATTGTAGATAGAGATTTGCATGACGAACACCACCTGTGTTCTCAGAACACCATCTCGTCTCTCAAGAGCCTCGTTTTCTCCAAGTGACGGAAGGCTAAGAAAGAAAGACTTGTACTTAATGTCTATCGACTGCACAAGGATCATTAAGGCAGACATATTAGCTTGTGGTCAATCCTTAGCTAGGGCTGAAGAGAAAGCACCACCAATCTCACTAAGCCACTTCCGTGGGTCAGAACTCGTGCCATCACTGCCACGAGCTGACTGACCCACTTACCACGGAGCTACCCACCCCCTAGTGAAGGCTGATGCATTGTGAAGAGACCATTGACAGCGGTGCATGATATTTCTAATTAGTATGAAAATGCAGCTCATTGCTGTTGTAACACGAACAGTAATCATTTGGAACTTGTGCTAATATTATCATTATTATTATTATTATTATTACTATTATTATTATTATTATTATTATTATCATTATTATTATTATTATTATTATTATTATTATTATTATTATTATTATTATTGTTGTTGTTATTAATATTATTATTATTATTATTATTATTATTATTATTATTATTATTATTATTATTATTATTATTATTATTATTATTATTATTATTATTATTATTATTATTATTGTTGTTATTATCATCATCATCATCGCCATCATCATAATCATCATTATTGTTATTGTTATCATTATTATTCTTTCTCGTATTGCTGTGTTGCTGTGTGGACGCCTTGATCGACAAGTGTACGGAACATTACTGAGTTTCACAAGTTTTTTCTTGTTGCTTCGAATCAATGAGCCGAAGCAACGCGAGTCACTCCGCCAGACGCCAGGCGGCCAGTGCCGTCGGCAGTGTTGTGCAGTGTGCGTGTGTGTGAACTGAACTTTGTGCTCCCCGTAAAACTCTACCAAAACTGTGATGAAGGTGACTCAACCATAGCACTGTCCCAAGCCTGTTCTCAGCGACCTAGCAAATGTGATGAGTAGGTAGTGAGTATATTGGAAGTACATTGTTGATATAAAAAAAAGTAAATGATAAGCGGTCTAGTCAGCCAGCCTGCGACACATCAAGGCGCTGCTGGGCCGCGTCGACACTGTGTTGCCAGATTGTCATTCACAACACCATTATAGTTTATCCGGGTCTCATTCCATATCGCTAGCCATTCCTTGTAAGTAAATTCAATATTGTTCATAAGTGGAAATCTTTAGGTGGATGACGGTATGAGTAGTGATAGTGATTTAGTCGAAGCAGGCGGCTTCGGCTGCAACTTCGCTCCCGTGACTGCCATGTATCTGGCCATGACCCGCAGGAGACCGCTGTCAAATCTTCACCGGTCGTTTCACAGTTTTTACACCGGTTTGCTTTTGAAATTACATTCAGTCATTCTACTTACATCAAACTTTCGTGCTCTTCCTTATATCCGCCACATCCACTTCTGCTCCTCCCTCCATACATCACCACTACGTCACTTCCCGGTCGTTTTTAACCGCTATCACAATCTCCACCACCAGTGAGTTAAAACTATCAAAGGGGATTATGTCATCAACTGAATAATTAACCACATAAGTAATGATAATAATGTACAGTACATAGTTATGAAAGAAAGCCTCTTGTGTTGGTTTCCTTCTGTTAAAACGTTGTTCTCGTGTTTTCTTTAAGATTTGATGGCAATATTTTATGTAGGGTTTTCTTGCACCGATGTTAGTGCCAGGCGGTGATGGCCAGCTGACCGGTCTCAATATTCTCATTATGTTAAAGCTTATATTAACAGTGATAATTCATATGACTTGTCCACCGATTGTTACAGGAATGAAAATATTTAACATTGCACTTCGAAGACCCAGGACTTGCATTTAATTTTATACATTTCATTTTGTTCATATTTCATGCGTTCGTTGTTAACACGAGATTCAGTTACAATGCTTTTATCGTTTCACTTTTGTACATTTTCCTTGCGTGTGGAATATTTCTCTCATATTCTTTCTAAAAATATATTAATTTACATTTGACATTTCCGTTAGTTTGATAAATTCAGTTCTGTTGGTGCGACTCTCTGCCTTCACTTCCATTTTTCATGGGATTGTGCTTCATATATTTAATTTAGCCGTATAACATCATATATATAATTTGATACAACGTTGTACCCTGTGAATTTTAACCCTCCTGTTTCGAGGTAGAGGTTGAGAAAAGAAGAATATAAGATTAAGTAAGATAATCGTATTTTTCCTCCACACAAATGGATATTAAATTTTCTCCAATCGTTTGTGTTCTCACTCTCCATTTGGGCCACACCACTTCCTGGCTGGTGCGTCAACGCCACTCACTCCTGCGCTGACTTCCCCCTCGCCTGTTGTTCTCCTGTCACCTTTAAACCTTTACCTTTACAAACCATGGTAAGCTTGTGGTATTGTCTTTTGTTTACTTGATTGTTTGTTAACTATTGTTTGCATAAACGCCCGCTATCAGTCGTAGAATTAAGCCAATCTACAGAAATATTCCATAACGCTAATACCTCTCATTGCAATGGTTGGTTGTCCTTCGATACATTTTGAAAAAGTAAATCGAAGAAGAATAAATACATGTAAATGGCCTTGACGTGCCGCAACAAATAGGTCTTTTACACTCTGCAACAAGAGTCATTTTAGTATTACAGAGAATTTCATTCATTTCCCAAATATTTTGCAATTTTTCCTAAATTATCTTATGTGTTCCAGGAAGTTGTCGTGTAAAGTGACTCTTGCCTGAATTGCCTCGTAATGGCCTCCTTGGGAAGCGTGAGTCAGTGCAGCGTAACTTTGCTGTTCTCATTGCCTCTCATCTGCGACTGGTTCCCGTATGCATCAAGGTCAGTGTCACAATGGCATTTCATTTTCATTACTAATCTGCTGATGGTCAAAGTACTTTAAAAAGCAAAGTAAATTTTATCGTTATGCGTGTACGTCCTTCATATATATATATATATATATATATATATATATATATATATATATATATATATATATATATATATATATATATATATATATATATATATATATATATATATATATATATATATATATATATATATATATATATATATATATATATATATATATATATATATATATATATATATATATATATATATATATATATATATATATATATATATATATATATATATATATATATATATATATATATATATATATATATATATATATATATATATATATATATATATATATATATATATATATATATATATATATATATATATATCCAAAGTCCATTCTCTTTTTTGACAGTACTTTTGTTGCTTTTGTTTTTGTTTCCTCGAGACGTCTTTCGGTCTAATTTGACCATCTTCAGGAGAAGAATGAGCTAAACTGGCGGCTGTGTGTGCTTATAAGTGCTGGGAACAAGCGCGGAGGCGGGAGAAGTGGGCTCAACCAATCACAGCGTAGTGACAGTGGCTACTTGCGTGCGGCGGTGTGAAGGGACGCTGGTTTCTGGTAAGAGTTGTATGTTGATGGTTGGCTTCTTGTTGTGGATGTAGACGGCTTCTGTCATTTTTAGGCGAGTTCTGTCTGGTTCCTTCTGTATGATGATGGTATTGTCTTCTAGGTGCTGTCGTGTGATTACGAGTCCATGTTTGGTTAGTTACCGCAGTTACCGCTGTAGACTTCAACAAAATATGTATAAACAACGGCCTCTTACCAATATATATATATATATATATATATATATATATATATATATATATATATATATATATATATATATATATATATATTGGTATATATATCCTGTCAGTAGCTTTGGACGATAAATGTGCAGAAAAAATTGACATTATTTTCACAATTGAGTTTTGAGCGTTTGGTAGTCGAGATGTGAATTTCCCTTAGCGGTCTGTGTCCCGCGCGCTGATAATTTCAAGTAGTAACAAAATACTGTGCGAAATCTCGTTCAGCGGTGACTGGAAGTTCTAATTGGTTTCCGGCTTGATATAAACAAATGCAGGCACGGCCAAGTCTCCAGTCCCTCCAATATTAGGTTGAAGTAAAAAAAAAAACAAGTCATCGTTCAGTTCGTCAGTCAGTCAGTCACACTCACACCTGAGCCGGATGCGTGTCAATTAGCTACAACGGTTTGTTAATTAATTACTTGTCTAATTTCAATGCAGAGTTAATGGCTTTGGTAATTTATACAATTGATTGATTTGATCCATAAACGAGCCAGTAAGCGACAAGCCATTATTGTTTTCATTAGTCAGGGCTGATCTGTAGTTTTTTTAATAATTCATTTGTTTACAATTATTATATGTATATATATATATATATATATATATATATATATATATATATATATATATATATATATATATATATATATTATTTATTTTTATTTTTTTTCGCCTTATTTGGATAATACTGTGTGTGTGTGTGTGTGTGTGTGTGTGTGTGTGTGTGTGTGTGTGTGTTTCACTGTTTGATCTGCTGCAGTCTCTGACGAGATAGCCAGACGTTGCCCTACGGAACGAGCTTAGAGCTCATTATTTCCGATCTTCGGATAGGCCTGAGACCAGGCACACACCACACACCGGGACAACAAGATCACAACTTCTCGATTTACATCCCGTACCTACTCACTGCTAGGTGATCAGGGGCTACACGTGAAAGGAGACACACCGAAATATCTCCACCCGGCCGGGGAATCGAACCCCGGTCCTCTGGCTTGTAAAACCAGCGCTCTAAGCACTGAGCTACCGGTGTGTGTGTGTGTGTGTGTGTGTGTGTGTGTGTGTGTGTGTGTGTGTGTGTGTGTGTAAAGAAACATCATCTTGTCTTAACAGACAAGAACAAGCATTATGTAAATGACACGCAATTTCCAGCCATGAAAGAGTGAGAAGTTACAAACAGTGTGATAAGAAGTCTATAAATTTTTATGGTCTCCACTAAAGTGTAGACGTTCTGACATCATCATCTAGATTGTCCATCTTGCCAGCCAAAATGTTGACTGTCTGCGATTGGAAACAACTTGTCTGAATAGAGATCTGTGCAGAGTCACAGTGCAGTGTTCCCTGACGAAAGTGAGGCAGCAAATACTGTGACAGGACAAGGGAATGTTTAGCAATAAGTTAGAAGCAAACTATCACACCGTGCCACCCTGAAACATGAGTGTTGGCAGCTATAGGGGCAAGTTCACACACACACACACACACACACACACACACACGGCCCGGTAGCTCAGTGGTTAGAGCGCTGACTTCACAAGCCAGATGACCGGGGTTCGATTCCCCGGCCGGGTGGAGATATTTGGGTGTGTCTCCTTTCACGTGTAGCCCCTGTTCACCTAGCAGTGAATAGGTACGGGATGTAAATCGAGGAGTTGTGACCTTGTTGTCCCGGTGTGTGGTGTGTGCCTGGTCTCAGACCTATCCTAAGATCGGAAATAATGAGCTCTGAGCTCGTTCCGTAGGTTAACGTCTGGCTGTCTCGTCAGAGACTGCAGCAGATCAAACAGTGAATTACACACACACACACACACACACACACACACACAGCAAGCAACACAAAGGTTCTAGTGAGGATATTCGTACCCTCATAGTCATCGCACTGTTCCCTCGCCGTTGAGGAGAACGTCGCTGGAAGCTGCATTAACTGAAAACATTAATGATGCAATATTGCCAGTGCTTGAATAACATGGCATTTTTTTGCATTTTCAAGCGATGTTACCTTAGATGTCTAATTAATATACTTTCCTCCTTGGCCACGTGTAGCACGTAACGTTGCTAGCAAACCTCACGACTTTAGTTTTATTATTCGATAAAGCTTAGCGCTGTGCTGAAATCACCGGGAAAATTCTGTTTGCCAGGAAGCATTAACGCTCCATCAAGCAGAATTATTGTCGGGGAAATTTGCAAGTCAGTGAATAATTTTTAAGAAATATACATCTTTAAATTGCACTCTTGAAAAGACAAACCTGAAGAATTAATTAATGTCTTTCTGTCACTCAGTTCCATTGGTTAAGTGGAACACAAAGCCAACACGGGGAAGCGGCGCCGGTGTTGTGTTTGACTGTTTGGTATGACAGTTTGTGCTGATGTCCTCTGGGGAGAGCAGTGTGTGTTTGCTGTTAGAAGGGAGAAGGGAGGCCGTGTGTGAATCAGACGGTACAAGGAAAGGCATCACGATGGACGGAATGTCTTGAATTTGTGCATTGCATTTCTATCGACAGACAAACTATTTGCATATTTGATAGGACCGAACATTGCAAGAATTGGTGCTGTTGTTGTTATTAGTTATTATTGTTGTTGTTATTATTATTATTATTATTATTATTATTATTATTATTATTATTATTATTATTATTATCATCATCAGCACTACTACTACTACTACTACTACTACTACTACTACTACTACTACTACTACTACTACTACTACTACTACTACTGCTACTGCTACTACTACTGCTGCTGGTGGTGGTCGTGTTGGTGCTGCTGTTGTTTCTGTTATTGGTATTGTTCTTGTTGCTTTTCACTTGTGTTTATCAGTCTGAGTGGAGGGTGAGAGAGTAAGTGAGTGAGACAGACAGCCCTGGGGATGCGTACGTATAATATTAGGAGGTTGCAATGTCTTTGGAGTGTTGTGGAGCAGACAGAATTAGAGATGGATCGCCTCTTCGCTTATTTCCGGCCCATTGGTATGCACAGACGAAACATAACCTAAGTTAATGTGGCATTGAATAAGACGAAGGGCGACAGCTGCTGCCCGGCCAGCTGCGACTATAATGTGTGAAAGAAACAAACGAAGAAGAAATAAAAAGAACGTTGCTTTACTTATGAAAAGAAAGAGACAAGAAGAAGGAAACAGACACAGGTAGAAGAAAAGTCAATAAGCATAGCCGTTGCAAAACAAAATCGTTAATAAAGATATCGGTAAATTTGAAATGCGCTCTCTCTCTCTCTCTCTCTCTCTCTCTCTCTCTCTCTCTCTCTCTCTCTCTCTCTCTCTCTCTCTCTCTCTCTCTCTCTCTCTCTCTCTGATTTATACCACGTTGGTTGCTTGCCTGTGTCCTTTTTTGTTTTCACTCTTATTTATTCATTCTTATATTGACATTTATTTTTCTTTAATTATATTTTACTAATTTGAAAATTTTTTTCCATTCAATGTTTTCTTGTACTATTTCTATGATATTTTTTTTTATTTTCGTTTTTATAGGATTTTCATGAATTTTTTATTTTATTTTATATTTTGTGTCTTGTTAAACAAGGTTTGGTTACTTTCTTGCTTTGTCGTTTGAATAATTTTCTTTTTCTATTTGAACATTATCTTCCTGTTATATTCAACATTGTTTCTTTTTGTTTGTTTATTCTGATTGTTTGTTTCTCCGTATAACCCACCTGCATAAATGTTTCATAAGCTTTACTTTTCTGTCTCACTTGAAATGTTTCCTTTCATTCTGTTTTCTCTTATTATATTTTTCATTCGTACAAAATGAAACATCGCGTTAAACAGCGAAATCTGAGCAAAAAATTGTCATTGGTACCACTAAATGAATCAGCAAATATGAGAGTGAACGAATGAAATGACTGGTGAACTTAGGAATATGATACGGAAAATTCCAAGACTGACCGTGAGCGACATCGACGAGAGAGAGAGAGAGAGAGAGAGAGAGAGAGAGAGAGAGAGAGAGAGAGAGAGAAAGAAAGAAGAGGAGATAACAAAGTCTATTGGTACGTTACGAGGAAGGCTGTTGATCTGCTTCCCGCTACAAGTGATGTTTGTGGAAAAAAAAACCATGATAAAAGCTGAACATGTTTGTACACTGGTTACGTATGTTACTGGTTACCTTAGTTATAGCTCTCTCTCTCTCTCTCTCTCTCTCTCTCTCTCTCTCTCTCTCTCTTTTGTTGGTCGGCTGGTCGGTGTCCGTGTCGACAGTAACATTGTTAGTTGCTTGCCCAGAGTATGCCAGTGTCATCGTGCCGCCAGTCAGGTTCCTGCGCCACACAGATCAAAGAAGGTAAGGATTTATGGCAAACAGAACAATATTGGCAAAAAGGAGGAACTTGTTTTTCTACGCTAATTTGGTCAAGAATAGTTGCGAACTGTTGATGACGCAATAAATAACAATGAAAGTACAGATGTTCAATAGCTGAATAAAATGAACAAATACTTTATCTTTCTTTCTATCTATCTATCTATCTATCTATCTATCTATCTATCTATCTATCTATCTATCTATCTATCTATCTATCTATCTATCTATCTATCTATCTATCTATCTATCTCTCTCTCTCTCTCTCTCTCTCTCTCTCTCTCTCTCTCTCTCTCTCTCTCTCTCTCTCTCTCTCTCTCTCTCTCTCTCTCTCTCTCTCTCTCTCTCTCTCTCTCTCTCTCTCTCTATATATATATATATATATATATATATATACGGTACAGGAGAGAGAAGACGCACAAAAGGACAGTTATCTTCATTATATCCAATTCACATAACGTTTCGGGAAAGTACATATCCCATCTTCAGGTGTACAATAAGGCACTGTAAAACCACACGTAAAACATTAAAATATGACCAGACGCAGTAGTCCTGCTACTAGTTCCTCCAACAGGTAAGTGGGGAGGACTAGTAGCAGGACCACTGCGTCTGGTCATATTTTAATGTTTTACGTGTGGTTTTGCAGTGCCTTATTGTACACCTGAAGATGGGATATGTACTTTCCCGAAATGTTATGTGAAGTGGATATAATGAAGATAACTGTCCTTTTGTGGGTCTTCTCTCTCCGTGTACGCTATAGACGCCCTGTTTTTCAAGTCATATATATATATATATATATATATATATATATATATATATATATATATATATATATATATATATATATATATATATATATACTATTGTAGGCTTCGTAGCACAACGGGTAACCCGTTTGAATACGGATCAAAAGGTGCTGCGTTTATTTAAGGTT
>NC_059292.1:34074042-34131542 GCF_017591435.1 Portunus trituberculatus | reverse complement strand
ACACACACACACACACACACACACACACACACACACACACACACTCACTCACTCACTCACTCACTCACTCACTCACTCGCACGCATTTACACACGCATTGCATGTTTGTTAAGAATCTTGAGAGAGAGAGAGAGAGAGAGAGAGAGAGAGAGAGAGAGAGAGAGAGAGAGAGAGAGAGAGAAAGAGAGAGAGAATCTGTATAATTGACTGACCGACTGATTGACTGACTGACTGACTGCATAGAATCTTTAAATTTCTCGCTCCAAAAGACTGAGGGAATCCCGAAACAGTCACAAGTATACCAGACGTAGTGGTGCAAATACACGCACATAAACAGGACATGATTCTTTCTCCTGTGAAAGAAAGGGAACCAAGGAAACGTTTGTGAATCATGTCAAAGGTAAGAAAAGAGAAAACCACAGAACATAAAAGTGTGAGAAGTGTGTGCTCAAGGCGGTCATTAACTGTTCGGTCTTCAGACAAAAACCTTTAGCAACTTTAATGGGTACCTAACTTCATCCCAAGGCCATGCAGTTGACAAGTTAAAAAATATATACTAACTTGGCATGAAACATCTGAAAACCGTAATAAGAGCAGCATAAAACTTTCTTCCGCCGTCTTGTGTGCGGGGGACGAAAGTAAGGAGGCAATGAACATAGTCAGTTGAAGCTTATTTTAGTAAGCTTAAGTAAGATACGATATCTTCATTCAAGATTATTTTCTGTATTAGTAATAACCCAGCTGTATATGTGGAGTGGGTGATTAGGATAATGGTGATGAATGTTTAGGGAAATGATGAGTGTACGCCCTATGAGAGGCAACCACAGGTATCCTGGGGACGTTAAGTGGTACAGCGTCACATTCCCCTACCAGGATAACAATAATATAGGAGTTACCAACTTCAATGGGTACAAAGAGAGTACATGAGCAAAAAGGTAGGAGGCTTGTGGACCAGGCTGGCTGGTCAGTTATGGAAGACATCCCCCATTGTGGGATACGTCCAACTTTGTACTGGAAGGTGTGTGTGTGTGTGTGTGTGTGTGTGTGTGTGTGTGTGTGTGTGTGTGTGTGTGTGTGTGTGTGTGTGTGTGTGTGTGTGTGTGTGTGTGTGTGTGTGTGTGTGTGTGTGTGTGTGTGTGTGTGTGTGTGTGTGTGTGTGTGTGTGTGTGTGTGTGTGTGTGTGTGAGAGAGAGAGAGAGAGAGAGAGAGAGAGAGAGAGAGAGAGAGAGAGAGAGAGAGAGAGAGAGGAGTTTATCAGACCTGAAACCCATGTTCGATGCTGTGGTTGGCTGAGGGTTGGTGCCGCCGCGGGCAGAATAGGAAAGGTTTGGTTTATCAGACGTGAACAAATATGTGCTGCACATGAAAATAGTAGTTTTACTTATTCTTCTTATACATCTTCACTGAGACCTGGTTTGATGTTTTACGACAGAAATTTTTGAGCTTTACTGGAGACAATTAACAAAATTACAGTCTCATAATAGACTGTTTGTGAACTGACATTAGGAGGAAATAAAGTCGTCACTGCGGAGAAAGGAGCAAAGTTCTCCATACACATCTTCAGTTGTAAAGATGCATGGTGGGTGGGTGGGGCAGAGGGAAAAAGTAAACTGAAGATGGGAATTATCGCCAGGTGAAGAAAGTCTGACATTTTGATAAATAAAACTTTACAGGGAAGCAGTGATCTGATGAAGACAACATGGTGTACAAGTGTTCCAAGCCACATACCATGCAATATCCGAGATAGTTTCATGATCATATAAAAAGAAGCACTGTGGATTGATCAGTCCATTATAACTACAGGTGTGTGCATTGTGTCATTTCCTGTTGGAGGCAGCAAGAGAAGCGGTTGTGGATTGGGATTCTTTCTGAGGGTGAATGCACATCACCTGAGGATAGATAGATTGATAGGTAAAAGAGAGAGAGAGAGAGAGAGAGAGAGAGAGAGAGAGAGAGAGAGAGAGAGAGAGAGAGAGAGAGAGAGAGAGAGAGAGAGAGAGAGAGGAGTCTATGAGCTGCTCTTGACACATTCCCTCTTCAGTTATTTTAAGGTGAGCCATTTTGAGCCAAACAGCAAGGGACAAAAATCTGTAATGGCTCTTAAAACTTTTCTTTCGCTTAGGTAATGAGCTTCATGACGGCTTCAGGAGCTTTCTTGGAAATTTAATTGGCTTTTCGGGAAAGTTCTTTTTTCTTTCTTTTCTTTACGGAGAGGAAAAGCGTTTGGTATTGGTGGGTTCTTTTCGTTTTTTTCTCCTCCCCGTCCTTCGTTGCGTTTCTCTGTGCACGCAATCTGCTGGCAATAGAGAAGAGGGAACTAACTAGACTAGAGCTTACCCTCGCCAAGCCTCAATTAACAAGAAAATAACCCCCTCCCAACCCGTCTCTCTCTCTCTCTCTCTCTCTCTCTCTCTCTCTCTCTCTCTCTCTCTCTCTCTCTCTCTCTCTCTCTCTCTCTCTCTCTCTCTCTCTCTCTCTCTCTCTCTCTCTCTCTCTCTCTCTCGAATAGTAAATGATATCTGTCTATTCTTTTATTAATTAATTTGTCTGTATGCATATATGCTTGTATATTACTGAATGTGTATATGTCTCTCTCTCTCTCTCTCTCTCTCTCTCTCTCTCTCTCTCTCTCTCTCTCTCTCTCTCTCTCTCTCTCTCTCTCTCTCTCTCTCTCTCTCTCTCTCTCTCTCTCTCTCTCTCTCTCTCTCTCTCTCTCTCTCTCTCTCTCTCTCTCTCTCTCTCTCTCTCTCTCTCTTCATTAAAAAGAACCAATATGACATTTATTCCACCAACTACTGAATGAAAGATGTTTAAAACGGAGAGCTGAAACTGGCGGTCTTACAAAATATATTCCTCGTCTTTTTTCACTCAACCACTTCCTAAAAAAAACAGCGAATAAAAGTCTCAAGTATCCAGTTTGAGGAAGGACAGATTTTTGTTTCTTGAGTTTTCCTTCTCTCTCCCTCATCTATCTAGTGAGCGCCCTCGTGAATGGTAAGCTCTCTTCATATGCTAATTGAAAGCTCTGGCCTCGCTTGTTACTCGTCCAAAGTGCTCGCCGTAGTTGGCACTCTTCGTCCTTATTCGTGTGGGACAGCGCTCGAGCTTGGTTTCCTCAAGTCAACAGTACTGCATACCTCACGACCGCCTGCCTGTAGGTGGTTGTGAGTTGGTGCGGTGATGTGGTGGTGTGGTGGTGTGGTGGTGGATTATTTACATTATTTCGTGTACTGTCATGCGAGGCTTTACTAACAGAGAATATAGTATGTGGCTTTAGTATTCCTCGGTAATTTGTTGCATCTGTCCACTGTTGAGTCATCAAGAATAATCTTTTGTGTACTTTCCTATACAAAATGATCAAGAGATTGGTTGTGGATATCACATTCTTTTTCTTTATTGAGTTGAACACTTTATACAGTCAGTGTTTCAGTATTCATCCCACGTTTAGCAGTAATGTAACACAGGGACTGGATAGTGTGTAGGATTGGTGACACTCTAATAACTTGTTCATCTATTTGCTGAAAATGTACATATGTATGTAAGGAAATATGTCTGTATGTCTGTCTAACCATTTGGTAAAATATAATGACAAAGAAGAAAAAAAGGTCTTTATTTTGGAAGAACGATCATTGAATAGACTTGAGTAATTTTTGTTTAACACTAAAATTTCGTCTCCATTGTCGGTAACACTTTGGAGTTAAATACGTCATAACATTCATTAGTCGGTGAAATGCTTTTTTTGTGGATTGTGATGTGAACCTTATGGAAAAAGAGATGTACCATAATTGAATAAATGAATTTCCATTAATTCATATGTAGTAATTTTCCAGATTTACAAAGAGAAAAGACTCCAGAGAGGATAAAGAATGGCCTTGCGTGGCGATTAATTGTGTATAGAGTCGCAGGACACGTGCAGGTTATTCAAGGGAAATAGTGAATAAAACCTGGAATCTGTGAGGCAGCGGAATTAAAATTTCTAATGAAAATAAAAGGTTAAATACGCTTCTCTGGCATTCATTGTGGATGAGCAATACATAATGATGGAATGAGGCGAGATAGCAAAACAGAGGAGACAGAGAGGAGACCATAAATTAATGTCATTTTCCTCGCACAGAAATAATGAAGCAGTTTTTCCAGCCAGGGCTTGGAGGGTTATATGTGTGTGTGTGTGTGTGTGTGTGTGTGTGTGTGTGTGTGTGTGTGTGTGTGTGTGTGTGTGTGTGTGTGTGTGTGTGTGTGTGTGTGTGTGTGTCTGTTTGTTTGTTTGTGTGCGTGTGTGCTCTCGGCCGCGTGCGTGCGTGATCTCTTTGCCTCTTTCATCCAGAGAGACTTTATTTTATATTTCCTAGTTATAATTCCGCCACAGTGACGATGGGTACGGTGAAAGTCCCGATGTTTATTGCTACTGTTATTGTTATGGCTGTGGCGAGGAGGAGGAGGAGGAGGAGGAGGAGGAGGAGGAGGAGGAGGAGGAGGAGGAGGAGGAGGAAGAAGAAGAAGAAGAAGAAGAAGAAGAAGAAGAAGAAGAAGAAGAAGAAGAAGAAGAAGAAGAAGAAGAAGAAGAAGAAGAAGAAGAAGAAGAAGAAGAAGAAGAAGGAAGGAAGGAAGGAAGAGTGACGACGCTGAGGACGCCGAGGACACAGGAAGAGAGAGGTAGTGAGTCACCTTTAGGAGTGTTCTCTGAGATGGCGGCGCGCAGCGTAGGAGAGGCGAAGAAGGGCGCGTTGTCGTTGATGTCCTTCAGGTTGACCAGGACGTCCGTGAAGGCGCTCCACTCCCCGTCCTCCGCCGCCACGCGAATCTTCCATTGTGCCTGGCCATTGGGTGGGTCCCGGTCCAGCGGCTGTGGGGAGGCAAAGCTGGGGGTCATTGTGTGGCCAGAATGTTAATGCTCCACAGTACTATAACAGCTGCTCGTGTTCTTCGGATACTGGTGGTGGTGGTGGTGGTGGTGGTGGTGGTTGTTGTTCTAATGCTGCTGGTGGTAGAGGTGCTATTAATAACAACAATAACAACATAGGAGGTACCCCAAAAAGTATCCCCCTTTAGCCCATAAATTCCCGTGAAAAGCCCACATGGTATAAATAGAAAAACAAAAAAACAAAACTGGAACAACAATAACATCATAAAAAACAACAACTTCTACTACTACTACTACTACTACTACTACTACTACTACTACTACTACTACTACTACTACTGTTTCCATTCATGTCACACATCTATAAACTTCCCAATGTGGGCTGCACTTCAGGTTGCAATGGGATTGGCAGCGCTGAGTGGAAGTTGCTGCCCATACAATTCTGTTTCTTTATCCATGTACCTGGCCACGGCGAACAATATTGCGGCTTTGTAAACACTCCTATCCAAAGGAAAAGTGTTAGTGAGGCAATGAGTGGATCTCGTCTCGTCCACTCTCCTCATACCAACCTGCTGCGGCTGTATTTTTTTCTTTTTTTATACTGCAGTACATGGTTGGAATAAAAAGAAATTTAAGGAGAAGTAAAACGGGAGAGTACCAGACACAAAATTTGGTTGTACGATGCTTATTTTGTATTCAACCTTGGAATTTACTTGTTTGCTATTAAAGACTAGTTTTCTGCTGGGGTTCGTTTCTAGTGTGTGTGTGTGTGTGTGTGTGTGTGTGTGTGTGTGTGTGTGTGTGTGTGTGTGTGTGTGTGTGTGTGTGTGTGTGTGTGTGTGTGTGTGTGTGTGTGTGTGTGTGTGTGTGTGTGTGTGCGTGCGTGCGTGCGTGTGCATGCGTGCTCTTCATTAAATCTTTTTTCACTTGCCATTCCCTAATACTGTTCTGGCTGTATTTCACCTACAAGACATGTTACAGCTATTTGCCCCTTAATGTAACATACGCCTAACTGTCACCCACAAAGAAGAAAGAGAATGTATAATTACAATGAGCCCAAAACTTGAGGTATCCGACTCTTTACTGACAGAAGGTGCAGTTATTATTCACGATACACACCACCATCCAGCTCCACGTGTGCCGGGGAATGCGAGTATTGTGAGGCTCGTCGCTATATGTTAATAAAATAGTTACTGGACTATCAACCTAATATTCCTGTTCATGGAAACGTGCATTAGTTACGTCATGGTGTAATGAGGCGAGGGTAATGAAATTTGGTACAGGTAGGAGGAGCGGCCATTCCTACTGGCAAAAAAGTGAAAGGGTAAAACCTCTTTACTTGTTAGGATGTGTTAGGAGGTAATTGGGTTAAGTTTGGACCGTAAAGAGGAGACCCCTGCTAGGAGAATGGGCGTGGAGGCGGAACAGCCACATTAGTTTAGTTATGGTGAGGGAAACGTAATGGCTAGGCAAGGTGATGGAGTGGAGGGGTCAAGTCTGGGGCGTGTGAATTGTGGAGAGTTGTCTTTTCATTCACTGCTTTTAACAATTTCCTAATTTTCCGCAGTCACAAAGTGTTAGTTAGAATAGTGCGTATAGATAAATCACATTGTAGTGGGTGGGCAAGGAAAATAATAAAAAGAAAATTCTCCAGCTATAAAAGATATCATAAACTTAGTGATATGTAGAATTGAATTGAAGTGATGCCATGGTACTGAGAAGGTTAACTCCGGCAGTTTGTGGCACCAGGAGTGTTTGTTCAAGTGTGGCAGGGACTGTGGGTGCGTAGGTAATTGCTTTTCTTCTTATTGATTACAGCGAATGGCGAATGTCTGTTATGACTTGACTTTACATCTATTATTTGCTACACTGTTCACTCGATAGCTTGAATTCCGAGGTGAGCTTGCAATACAGTGTACCGGACCATGTGACACTGCCTCCCTCACTATTTATTAATAAACACTTCTGTTTTTCGAGAGAGCAAGGAGAATCGTTGTGTTCTTGCATGGGCAGATGAATGATTGAGGTGAGTGTTGCTGGACCCTTTCATGAACTAGGTTAGCAAAAGCGAAAACAATTTTAGTGATTTTCTATTGAATTTAAAGGATTTCAAGAACGAAGACCATCATCATTATGATGCACAAAATGAAGCTAGCAGTGAGAGTGGATGCACGTTTTCCGTAGTCCTTAACACAATGTGTCCACGAGGGAATTCATATGTAAAGGGTTCAGTGTACATATAATTTCAATTGTTGTGTGTTTTACATTATTCTAGATGTTTTGAAAATACTTGTATCGTTCACAAGTCGAAAGTATCGCCAATTATGTTTGCAATTAACTCAGCAATTCCTAGAAAAAAAAAATTATGAACGGCGCTGTGCTGATTTTATTCATTCATATATTGGATACCTTACATGAGACAGCCACTCGGTTCCCTTTTTTTATATAGGAAGGGCACCGGGAAGGGCAACAAAAATGACAATAGAAAATTACCTATTGAAGTGCCGGGCTCTCTGGTCACAGGTCACGGTGTGGAGTAGGTTGGTGTAAGTAGGTTATAAGTCAGGTATAGTGAGGAATGATGTTACCTGTGCAGAGGTTAATTTTGAAGGGAAGTGAAAGTTGGCAAAGATTTTCCATTGTACGAAAAACAATTTTGGAAAATGCTGTTGTATATCATTCGTGTTTTCTTTTATTTTGATTTGGTGTTTTTTGTGATTAATTCCATCGCCATGTAATTGCACAACGGAGATGGCCTAGTATTGCGTGTTTCCCCGTCATGATAATTGACTTTAACCGGTCCCCATGAATGTACGGGGAAAAGTGCGGTGGGTGATTAAAACAGGATTCACTGGCTCAGAAGCGGCGGAAATTAAAATGAAAAAAACAAAAAAAATAACAGCAACCCGAAATACAAACGAAATTTAATAAAAGAAAGCTGCAATAAATAGAAATTCCTCTTGGTGTTACTATCACAGAAAAAATAAAACGACGGAGAATACTATAAATGAAGGGAACAAGGCCAGTGTTACGCCCCGGAGACTCCCGAGCCATGTATTTCTTGTTCGCTGTCTCGATAGTACGCGCTTGGTCAGGACCTGGTGACGAATCTTGAGAGAGAGAGAGAGAGAGAGAGAGAGAGAGAGAGAGAGAGAGAGAGAGAGAGAGAGAGAGAGAGAGAGAGAGAGAGAGAGAGAGAGAGAGAGAGAGAGAGAGAAAGGAAACCGTGCCCAATCCTGCTACACTCTTAAATGAATACAGAAGGAGGAGGAAGGTAAGAACATACATGAAACAGCGGTTGAAAGTAAAAAGTATATAACTAACCCCTTCACTACCATGACGCGTTTCCATATCCATTCTGCTTACTCTTTGATGATTTTACAGCTTCAGAAACTTATCGGGGAGGATCAGAATAGCGAAGACTGTGACCATTAATCTTCTGTCCCCCATAAATGTCAATAAAATGGTCTAATCGTACACAAATCTCAAGGTAAAGATGTGTCAGTATTGAAGTGGTTAAGGCTCAGGTCACACTCAGGGAACACATGCAGTAGGTTAGCAGGCGGTGTAGTATCAGGCTCTTCACTCCAGACCCAGATCCTCGATGCCACGTGTGTTTGTCCGGGTTGTGAAGCTTACGTGAAGGGATGAGGTGATGCGGTTGATGTTCAGCATAAAGAGAAGGAGGAGGAGGAGAAGGAAAAGGAGGAGGAGGAGGAGGAGGAGGAGGAGGAGGAGGAGGACGACGACGACGACGACAACGACGACGACGACGACTAAAAGAAAGAGAAAGAGGAGAATCACGAGAAGAGTGATAGAGAAGGAGGAGAAAAAACAGCTGGAGGAGGAGGAGGAGGAGGAGGAGGAGAAAACTAGGGGAAAGGGGAAGAGGAGAAAGACGAGAAAAGTGATGGAGGAGGAGAAGGAACAACTGGAGGAGGAGGAGGAGGAGGAGGAGGAGGAGGAGGAGGAGGAGGAGGAGGAGGAGGAGGAGCAGCAGCAGCAGCAGCAGGAGGAGGAGGAGGAGGAGGAGGAGGAGGAGGAGGAGGAGGAGGAAGAGGAGGAGGAGGAGAAAAATCTAAGAAAAATAGGGAGAGGAGAAACACGAGAAGAGTGATGGAGAAGGAGGAGGAGAAGGAGGAGGATTTTAAGCTAAGAAATTTGTGAACCACTCTTCCCATAAATTTTTGTGTGTGTGCTGGCGGTGCTTCTCATTCCAGTGACTGTCGGACTAAAAGGTTTCAGATCTCTTAGCATAATTACGGCCTTGAATTTTTTTTTTTGTATTAGATTTCTCCTTCTATTAACTAATCCCTCGCGCTTAGTCTTTTTCTCATTGGAGGCAATCTGGACCACAATCAACCTTTCTTAGTCGAGTCTTCGTGTCGATAATTTTGTGTCAGGTTTCTATTAACTTGGGCTCAAATTCCTCCTCACCTTTTTTTTTTTTTTCTATACCATGTGGGCTTTTCACGAGAATTTGGGGCACCTCCTGTCTCAAAGCCCACCCGCTAGGAAACCGTTGCCCCGAGTGAGGAAGCCCAACCTACACTCGGACCGTGGACAGGATTCGAACCCGTGCGCTTGGAGACCCTCGGACCCCAAAGCACGCATGGTTCCACTGTACCACGGCGACCCCTTAACCTCTTCAGTACTATGTCGCGTTTCCATGTTCATTCTGCTTATTGTTCGGTGATTCTATACAGCTTCAGAAACGCATGTAGAGGATCAAAATAGTGAAGACTCTAGCCATTAATCTTCTGACCTCCATAGACCCTTCCTAATGTCAATAAAATGGTCTAATCGTACACAAATCTTAAGGTAAAAATGTGTCCCTGTACTGAAGTGGTTAAGCGTTAGAGAATGTAGATGCTTGGTTGTTTTGAAGGTTATTGTTTGTTTTTATTTATTTATTTTTTTTTGTTATTTCTCAGCAGCGGGTGGCGAGTGGATGCATGAGTAGTGGCAGTGGCAGCGTGTTGCTCTCGCCACGCTGTTTTTCATCCAATGGGGCGTGTGAGTGTCCGCGCGTACATCGTAACTAACAAAATAAAAGTTATGAACACGAAAATGGCAATACTGCAACTGGAACGTTTTTACTGTGCACACACACACACACACACACACACACACACACACACACACACACACACACACACACACACACACACACACACAGTCTGTCGCTCTCTCTCTCTCTCTCTCTCTCTCTCTCTCTCTCTCTCTCTCTCTCTCTCTCTCTCTCTCTCTCTCTCTCTCTCTCTCTTTAAAGATGAAAAATAATAACAATGGAGAGAAGGAAAGACAGTAGCGTCCTCACAGCAACCACTACACACACACACACACACACACACACACACACACACACACACACACACACACACACACACACACACACACACACACACACACTATTACTCTTTACATAATACAAGAGAACTGCACTCATGACTCACTCTAAGGAGCAGAACGGCGCCTGAGGTGGGATGTACGGCGAAGGAGCTTCCTATAGTGGTGTTAGGGATGATTCCGTCCCCAGTGACTGAGTACCTGAGGCGTCCGTGCTCACCCTCGTCCCCATCCGTGGCCTTCACCTTTACCACCGCAAGGAACAAAGGGAGAAAAATTATTAGATTATATTTACGGGTAATTTCTACCCACTCCGCTACACTTACTCATCATAAATAGTAAATCACCACCATTCGTGTCACACTATATAGTCTTCGGAATGTTGCTGAATGACGGAAAGACGATTCTCTCTCTCTCTCTCTCTCTCTCTCTCTCTCTCTCTCTCTCTCTCTCTCTCTGTCGTAATAGAAATATTGTGACGCCATTTATCTGCCTCTAAGCTCGAAATTCAAATTTAAATCTGGTGAATGATGGCGTGGCTCGCAGGTATATAGCACAGTCGGTGCGAGATATTAACAAAGTTACAGGCAATGTATGAATAAAGCAAGGGCTCACCATCAAGGGCTCAGCCTGCTCTGGCGGGAGGTGCAGTGCAATATCACTAAGACTGGAATAAATGACGCTAGTAGATAGTGGATTGAATAACTTTGCGGAATTTCGCGAACTAGACACACTAACTCGTGGAATGGAACAAGAATATCGTTGTATTGTACTGTACTGTGCTGTACTGTGCAGACCGAATGGGTGCACCGGGCATTTTATATCCTCTTATTCCATAACAACAGCATTTTGTTTTACGTTAGGGCCTACAGCGCCTGTAGGCATACTTGAAGAGTATATGTGGGAAGCGCCGTTAAGTTTCCGCCCATTAGTGGCGCAGGCAATTTTATTTATAGTGGTACCCATATTAGGACCCAAATCACCACTCAAGCCCAACTTTGGTGTAAATACCTAGAACCTACGCGTGGACGTCTGCCCTGATCCCACGCTCACCACCTTATCCACTACGCCACCGCCTGCCTATATATGAGAAAATAAGTTGACTCGTGTTTTCATTTTAGATTTATCGATATTAATTCCTTATACAGGATTCATAATGGAATAACATGAAGACGTTTAACTCAGCTTTCCTTTGCTGAGAGAAAAATATCATACCTATTGATTCCCCTTCCTGTAAAGAATATATATATATATATATATATATATATATATATATATATATATATATATATATATATATATATATATATATATATATATATATATATATATATATATATATATATATATATATATATATATATATATATATATATATATATATAGAGAGAGAGAGAGAGAGAGAGAGAGAGAGAGAGAGAGAGAGAGAGAGAGAGAGAGAGAGAGAGCTTTGGTGTACACTGGTCTGTTCGCTACCTAAGTGTTCCGAGTTGGATCTTGGCTTGTCGCTGAGATAATGTTAGTCGTTGCTATATGAATTCCATTCTGGTGCGTCACAGCGCAGCACGTTAGTAATATCTCCTTCCTGAAAGCTTATTTTAGCGAAAATATCTCTCGAATTATTTTGGTAATGGATTAATAATAAAAGTGATCAGCTGCTTGAGTCAAACCGATTAATTTCGTTCGACCGTCACCAACAAATTCAATTGAAATGAAATTGGGAGCCTTGAACTTCATTACAGACTCAGCAGATGCACAGATGTCACTTCATTATCGTCACTCATGCATTCCAAGGCTGTGGATTGCAATTTAGATTCGGCAGATACAGCTTCACTTCATAGCAGCACATTATATCCTGGTTAGCGACGGCTCAAAAGTAAAATGGACTTTTGTCTGGAGTAATATGATATATAATACCATTTGGGGAATATAAACTTTCGTCACTCTCAGTCGTTAAACGTTCAGCTACATAAAGTGGTTAGTGATTAAAAATGTGGATGATTGGAAAAATGCTCAACATGTCCATATGCAAAGCGAGCGGTTGCATACACACACACACACACACACACACACACACACACACACACACACACACACACACACACACACACACACACACACACACACACACACACACACACACACACACACACACACACACACACACACACACACACACACACACACACACACACACACACACACACACACACACACACACACACACACACACACACACAGCTAACTAATCTCGCAGCTGGTAACTCTTTCCAAAAAGTCTGCTGAAAATGGAAATGATCGAGGTCATCAGACTTTTAGAGGTGAGACAAGGGCAATCATGTTCGTTGCCCATTACTAATGCCAGGACATTGAGGTCTCCGCTCATCCATCAGCAAAGGAGAGTGAGGGGACCTGAACTAACATTTGAGGCAAACCGTGTGATAACTATTGAACGATTGATGGATAAAAGAAGAGAGGGAGGGATGCCGGGATGGTTGAGGAAAGGGATACTTCACCATTATTAATCAGCTGTCTGTTATGTTAGTTTTGACCAGAATCCTTAATTTTCTGTTTTAGATTTTCTTAGAGAGAGAGAGAGAGAGAGAGAGAGAGAGAGAGAGAGAGAGAGAGAGAGAGAGAATATCACAAAAGGAAATGTTTAGGTGTTAAGTGACATCCTTCCTTATCGTGTAGTTTGGTGCTCAGACTCTGCCTTACTTCTTGGCACCACCTCCAGGATGAGCTCCACTGCCATTGCCGGGGAAGTATTACTGATTGCTCCACAAAGCCTAGGAAATTACTATCGAATCCCTTTGCGAGAAATGTTGGTTTCGTATATACGAGTATATTGAATGAAACTACTCTTGTACATGTTTCCTCCACTACAGTTATACCACCGGTGTTTTGTTTCATCCCTACAGGTATTGTTGAGGTGCGAGAAACACGTCCAATCTTATTCAACTCGTTCCATTCTTGCAATATTGAATTGGAAAACTTTTAGAAGTGAGGCTTCATGTCAGGTTTTATATCATTGAACTTCAGCCGCCCTTTCTCCCTCCTTCGTCAGCAGAGTTCATCGCGCCCCACTGGACAATCTCTTCCCTACCTTTTCCCAACTCAGCAAGCCTTTCCTCCACCCTTCTCCTGTTTTCTTAGCCTTTCCACCCAAATTTTCACTATAGCTAGCTCCGCAATATCAATTACTCAAACTTCATAACCTCCAACAACACCTTTCTCAGTCAGCCTTTCTTCAACATCCCTCTCCTTCAACTAGCATCCTTTATATCTGTATTTTTGACATCTGGCCTATCGCTGCTTCTCTGTCCAAGAGCCACTTTACGTCCCTCCCAACAGTCCACTCTCACTCACTTCCTTTCGTCAAGCTTTTCCTCTCCCTCCACCAAGCAATTTCTTCAGTCCCCATTAACCAGTCTTCCAGCCCTTTCTCCCATCACCTACATTTTCTCCTGCTCACTAATGCCCAACTTTCGCCTCCCCACCAGGTAGGTTTTCTTCCTCTACACCATTACTCTTCCCTCCCCTGCCGACACTCTCCACACCGCCGGCCATCTCTTACCCACCATCAGGCTCCACCTCCTCGCTTCTCTTACAATATGAACATCGTTTCCAGCTCTCACAAAGATGTAGTTTCATCATGTCTGAAATTTTTATGAGAAAGATTTTCAAACTTGGAAGTGAAGATGGTGAAGCAAAATGAGTGTTCCCATTTGGCTTGTTTATTTGAAAGCATGAGAACTGGTAATTGCAGCTTGGAGGTGATGACTGTTATTGCTCGTTACCTTGGCTACAGAATGGCTTTTTTTTTTTTTTTTTCCGCCTCCCGGCACTTATTCTGTGTCGCACCGGATCGTTATCTGTATGAGAAAATCGTATCTGTTCTTTACCAGATTTAGATTATTATTGGTATCGCTCGACCTCCGTTAAAAAAAAATATCTTCAAACGGATGGTTTTATGTATTGGAGAACTGAACAATTCACAATTTAACTGCAAATCTTGTTTGATACTCACGAATTCTTATCTGGAAAAGGTTCTTTGTGGTAGAATTGCGTTTTAAAGCGTTATTTATTAATCGTGCACCCATTGTACACCTCTCAGTCACAATGTATTTAGTAATTTAGTGTTCACGACAGAGGGACCAATGATCGTAGTTTTGTCACGATGTCTGTATGCCTCACTTGCCTCACGCATCAGGTAGCTTCGTTGCATACTGGCAGCGTCAAGTATTTGTGCTGATTGTCATGCATGTTCCTCACTCATGGTCTGTAAAAAGTTGTATTAATATAGTGTTGGGAATAAATAATTCCCTTTGTCCTTGTACAGCATCATGAAGAGAGAGAGAGAGAGAGAGAGAGAGAGAGAGAGAGAGAGAGAGAGAGAGAGAGAGAGAGAGAGAGAGAGAGAGAGAGAGAGAGAGAGAGAGAGAGAGAGAGAGAGAGAGAGAGAGAGAGATTATGATACGTAAAATACTTGTCAACACACACACACACACACACACACACACACACACACACACACACACACACACACACACACACACACACACACACACACACACACACACACACACACACACACACACACACACACACACACACACACACACACACACACACACACACACACACACACACACACACACACACACACACACACACACACACACACACACACACACACACACACACACACACACACAAAGTTAGATAGATAGATATCTTTAAGAATTTTGTCTTGATAAGAATAATACGAATGATCCAAATATCAAGCAAAACAACAGTAATACACTGATGTGTGGGCGGACGTGGCGCAGGTCCCGTGAGAAGGAAAAGGATGCACACTGACACAATTAATAAAAATGAATAAATAGATCTATAAAATAAAAGCTTCAAGAACATGACACGAAAATGGAGTCTAGCAGTGAAATAAAACTAATAGACAAAGCAAAAATACGATTGGAATCATGTGACTTGAGATGCAGGACATGATAAAATTGAATTAAAAAAAATCAAAATGAATAGATCGAGCAAAAGCTAAAACAAAACCAGAATAAAAAAAATAGATGTAGTACCCGATAATACAACATTTCTTTATAAATAATATATTCACGGGATAGGAAATCAATAATTTAAAATATTTACTGATACCAAGATGAAACACACACACACACACACACACACACACACACACACACACACACACACACACACACACACACACACACACACACACACACACACACACACACACACACACACACACACACACACACACACACACATACAGGACAACAGGATAACTGAATAAAGTGGGATGCAGAGAGGACAGCTTGCCAGATATGACAGACTACGGTAATCTCTTCCCTCTATAAATAAATTTTCCTTGGTATAGTAAAGCTGAACAGTTGGCGTAAGGCTGCAGTGCGAGGGAAATATTTAACTACCTGTTCCTATCTTTGTACCTGTCCTCACAAACACAATCTTTCCTCCATGGACAGGCTATCTCTCCCACTCCTATTCCAGCGGCCCTCCTCCATTGCCAGCCAGTGTCAGCACCCTTGCACCCTTGCAGGCGGAACCAACTCACGCTCGTGCTCGTTCATTCCGCCATTAGTGGTGTATATACCGTGTACATAATAATGAGGTTTAATTGTATTGTACATGTCTAACCTACTAGAATATTATGCTCTAAGTGTCTCTTTTATGTTTTCTAGTGACAATTGCACACCAGTAAGGTCGTTATGGATGTCGTGTGCAAAAGCGGAGATTCGGGATGGAGAGTCTAGTTCTATCTAGTTCTGTCTGGCAGAGGTCGTTAGAAATATCCCTACGAACTCCCAATAGCTGTTTGATATGTCACATGTATTGCTTGTTAATTAATAGGCTTGATGCGCCAAGACTCGCAACTGTATAGCGTCAGAGCAGTTGCGAATACTCCACATTAGACGGTAAAAGGGATGTCATTATTCTTGTTGGTGAAAGACACAAATTTGAGAGCTTGGAACATTTTGCTTTGCCTATGTTCTGTACCTTGATGGCTGAGGTGGTGGAGCCGTCCTCAGTGAACGGGGTGACCAGGTACATGTACTGTGTTCACAACTCCATCATCAACACATTTCTGTACATTAATTCCCGACCCATGCGGAGTGCGAAAGTCTCACAATATTCAGATTTTACTTATGATATCTATGGATTTGGAGAGCAGCACAATGTCGTCCTTCAGGGCCAACAAGCATGCAGTAGTTTTGCTTAATGTTATAAGGTCATTTGCGCACCCCTCCCCCCCCAACACTCTCTCTCTCTCTCTCTCTCTCTCTCTCTTTCTGCATGTGTGTGTCTCACCGTGAGGATGACTTTGGGTAGGTGTCTATCGTCCTCCTCAGTGATCTGTGTCTCGTGGAGGGTGCGGATGAACACCGGGGCGTGGTCGTTCTGGTCCTGCACTCTCACCACCACGCGCGTCTCGCTGGTAGCCTCCCCAGCCCGCGCCTCCACAACAAGCTCATGCTGCGGGGAACACACACAGCAACATGAAAAGGGGGCTTGGGGGAGAATTAGAATAAGGGATTGAAATGCTGAAATGAAGGCGGTGGTCACAGGTACTATTCAATGGTTTGTTTAGTTTATTTATCTCTGGACGGAGAATGATGTAAATGAATCTGGTAATTTCAGTAGAAGGAAAAAAAAAGAACACATACAAACGACAATAAGAATTAAGGCCCACTGAAGTGACGGTCCCTAAAAAAAAAATATCATGAAAATCAAGGAATATTATCTTGAAGTCTCTTGAAACCTCCCTCTTGAAAGCGTTCACGTCATGGGAAGATGGAAATGCAGAAGTAGGGAGGGAGTTCCTGAGTTTACCAGAAAAAGGGATAAATGTTTTCGAATACTACTTAACTCTTGGATTAGAGAGATGGACAGAATAAGGGTGAGAGTTTTGTGCAATGAGGCTTGCATGGAGATGGGGGAATGGTGAGAAAAACTGGCGGAGACGAATCAGAATGTTTAACTTCATAGAAGTTATTTTAACTAAAAATGAGATGCGAAGTTTCCGGTTTAGATCATGAGTAAAGAATGTTCAGTGTAGATGGGGGGCAGTTCAATACCATCGAAGGAAAGAGAATAGTTGTCTGCTAGGTTGTGTTGAGTTGACGTATGGAGGAATTGAGTTTCTGAGGCACTGAAAAATACGAAGTTTGCTCTGCATCAATCAGAAATTTTTAGAGAGATCTGAAGTTAAGCGTTCTGTGGCTTCCTTGACCCAACTGATTACTTCCTGAAGACTTGGGACGTTTACGAATGAAATAGATAAGTACAGGATGGTATCATTAGCGTAGGTGTGGGGTAGGACAAAAAGTATTTAATCATGGTATTAGAGAAAGGAGCATATTTAGTGGCGCTAAGCCCTGACAAGTAGTAGTGCAAGCGTGTAAACACCCTCCACTCGTTAGCGAGATGATGTACAGTACCTTAAAGTGAGCGTGTCCCTCAAAGGCAAGTCAGCCTCTCTTTGAATTCATATTTCTAAATAGACATACTCGTACATGTAGTAATGAGCCAACAGGCCAACACATTTCTGGTCGCTGTTTTGTTCCCATATAATATATATATATATATATATATATATATATATATATATATATATATATATATATATATATATATATATATATATATATATATATATATATATATATATATATATATATATATATATATATATATATATATATATATATATATATATATATATATATATATATATATATATATATATATATATATATATATATATATATATATATATATATATATATATATATATATATATTCACCTACCTCAGAACATTCTACCGGTGATTCAATATTCATAACACTGTATATTATAATAATGTCTTGGAATAAATTACTTTTATTGGATAAGCAACTATGATCATGTGAATTTTCTACTTCTCCGCACCCAAGGAAGCAGAGTGTGTCTTTATAAGGTATTTGTTATGATAAAGTACATCACCATTCCTAACTTGTATAAGTATGTAATTTTGTTGCAATGTGTACCAGGTATGGCGGCAGTGTGACATACAATATAGAGGTTGTTAGTGTTATAAACGAGATGAATTCAATATTGTAAAAGAATGTGCCTGGCTAGACATTATTTGCAATCATAACAAATATAGATTCTAATATAAGCAGTACTGAATTATTATGGAAATATCTTAAGAGAGAATAACTTTTCTTTCAGTGAAGATTTACATACTGAAAGAAAAAAAAAACTTAGAGAAGCATGAAACATGTTCTTTTTTCCTTTCATCAACGCATTGTACGTATTCGTACTCGTACACTACTGTCGTGCCGCAAGACAGTACCATAAACAAAACACTGCAACACTTATATAAAGAATTAGGTAGAAGGGAATATGGAAAAAAAAATCACAAACTTTTCCAAATGACTAAACAGATCTTCGAGCATTTAAGCAGTACAAATTTACTTAAACAGTTCGCAGACGAGGTTTAGAGAGAATAGGAAGAGGTGAAGAAATGAAGGCTTATAATGTGTAAAAGTATCTGAAAACCTTTGTTATCATTGCAATAAAACGTGTGGAGCGTGGGAGAGGGAAACCAGAGTGAAGAGATGGTGCGGATTTAGCAAAGAGCGAGGGAGGATAAAGCGTGAGTGAAAATATAGGGAGAAAAAAGGAAAGGCATGACAATGAATATAGAAAAGCTGTGTGTGTGTGTGTGTGTGTGTGTGTGTGTGTGTGTGTGTGTGTGTGTGTTGTGTAAGTGGCGAACCAGATGTCGTGCTACAGATCTATTTTTCTTCTTCACTTTTCGACAGCAGCTGCTGGATGATATCAGTTCGGTTGATTCCTTTGTGGCTTTTGTTTGGGATAAGCTGAAGAGGAGAGAATTCGAGTGCTTACATAACAGCGGGTAGGGGAGCGCTTTCTGTACTGTTTGTTCTCTCCAAGGATAAATCAACAGTAGTGTGTGTGTGTGTGTGTGTGTGTGTGTGTGTGTGTGGAGATGGGGGTAGCGGGTGGGTGTGCGTGCGCTGTAATAAATGCCAGTAAGCCAATGGAAAGATAGGTCATAGTGTCTTGTGTTTCGGATACGGCTATGAAACAATCTGAACGCTGCGATACGATACATTTTATCTTCTTTGTCTCCATAGTTTCACATCAGACGAATTAGAAAATGAAAACGTTTCCATTGTAGCTTTCTCTTGCACCACTGTGATATATATGTTTACCTTCCTCCTCTCTTTTCTGGCATATGAATTCACTTTTCTAGTCAACAATTTTCCGGTGACTCGTTTCTTGTTGTATATTTAAACATATGGCCGCATCTATTCATATTTTACTCTGGTCTGCGTAACTTTCATGACAAAGTAGAAGAGAAAACCGTGCTGGCTAAAATGATGAGCGTGGCAGCGAGGCCGCCCTGCAGCTCGCGAGTGTCACTGGGTGGCCCCTGCTGGCTGGGTCACTACTCTTGAGCCTGCTGGTGCGATGCCTTTTATCTGGAGGCGTGTGTCTTGTTGCAGAGAGAGAGAGAAAGAGAGAGAGAGAAAGAGAGAGAGAGAGAGAGAGAGAGAGAGAGAGAGAGAGAGAGAGAGAGAGAGAGAGAGAGAGAGAGAGAGAGAGAGAGAGAGAGATTTTTTGTTGTATCTGTGAGGCGCTTTTTTCCTCCTCCATTTTCAATCTTAGGCAGATTCCTTCTTTGGGTACACATTGTGCAGGAAAGGTTCGTCCTTATCACCAGACTGAAATGATTATAATCCAGCAGTATTCTCCTTAAGGGGATAACGTCAGACGTGGAAATTGTGGTTAATCTAGTCTAATAATTTTACGACCTATTTCTTAAGGTGTAATATGGTATTAGTCTATCTTGCTTGCTTGTGATGGCGGAAATTTCTTTTAGGGGTTCAGAAGATTATGTTTTGCAATTCTATATGCCAGTCAGTTTGAGCTTCATTCCAAGTATTTCGCAAACTTGATTTGTAGTGGAAGAAGATTGCTTCCGGTTGAGTGCAGACGTTATGTTACTGCTTTATTTTTTGAAGATGCCATGAGTGTTATTGCCTACTTTGCCTGTTGACTTAGCAATCAGTTAGGAAAATATGAACATGAGAAAATAAATATTACAGCAAAGGTCTGTTATATCTCAAGGCCAAACCCTTTCAGGAGACAGGTGATTGGCACCTGTTGGGATCATGATCCGACTGCGACAGCCGTTGTTGAGAGAGAGAGAGAGAGAGAGAGAGAGAGAGAGAGAGAGAGAGAGAGAGAGAGAGAGAGAGAGAGAGAGAGAGAGAGAGAGAGAGAGAGAGAGAGAGAGAGAGAGAGAGAGAGAGAGAGAGAGAGAGAGAGAGAGAGAGAGAGAGAGAGAGACTACCATCACCACTACCACCAATACCATTACCACCACTAATACCATTACCACTCCCACCACCACCACTCCCACCACCACTAACCCTAAAAAATACTACTACTACTGTAACGCAAAAAAGAAAGATAGCAAGTATAGACAATACAACAAGGAGGGAATGAATAAGTAGATGATTGGCCATGTAAGGCAGCGTTCAGGACAACGAGGAAAGACCGGCTTATATACACTAGCAGCTGGGTGTGGCTGGCTGGCTGGTGGGGCTGGTCTGGGCTGGGTTAGGCGGTGGAGGGTAGGAAGAGCAGGAGGAATCAGCGTTATCCTGTACTATCCCGGGAAACGAGGTGGAACAAGAGGGTCGAGTTGTGTGAGTAGATTAAATGACGCAAGGGGTGGGGAAGGAGTAGGGGAGTGGGCGGGGAAGGGCAAGAGGGAGGAGGGAAGGAAGGAAGGGTAAAAATGAGAGCGTTTGAAGTCATTATTAAGTAAGTACTCGTGTGCGCGCGTGCGAGCATGGCCTCCCAACAGCAAAAGTTATAGTGTAGGACATCTAGTCGCAGCAAACACAGACGTAATTGGGAGGGAGGGCGCAAAAAAATAACAAGTGTTGCAATGAATATAGATGGCTGTCGGTGCTGCGCTTAATTATAAAGGAAATACTGGAGAATACTGTCGCGTTCTCCTCCACAAGGACGAGCTGGTGGAAATGAAGGTAAAAAGCGCCTCATGAATAGAAAATTTCCATAAGGAATGTAACACCGAGGCAACAAATAAAACGCGTCGTTCGAAGGCCACGTGAAAGAGAAGATCAGGAGAGGCTGTCGAAATCTTATTGGAAGAGCCGAATGGAAGCGGCAGGGGAAGGGTGGAGGGGAGCACACTGGGACTTATTAAAGGGGATAGGAGGGAGGAAGCTGAGGAGAAGAATGGTAGAATATGTTTGGCAGTAGGGAGGATTATCTTATGGGATGAAGGGAAGGAAACATTGAACGCCGGGACAATTATCGAGGAAAGTTGAGTGGGGTTTTTATGAAAGTGGAGATTCTAACACACTTATAAAAACCGGATTGTTTTACATGGTTCAAAGGAACGTCACGGAAGGAGGAGGAGAAGGAGGAGGAGGAGAAAAGAGAAGAAAAAGAAGTATTAAAGAGTTAAAAATCATAACTGAAGCTAATCAATAGGATACATAAGAGAGAGAGAGAGAGAGAGAGAGAGAGAGAGAGAGAGAGAGAGAGAGAGAGAGAGAGAGAGAGAGAGAGAGAGAACGTTTCCTTTAAGTTCTCATATTCTTGGTTATTAGTTACGGATTAAAAAAAAAAGAAACAGGATAGAGCATTGAATCTCCGCTTTAATTAATCTTCTAGGATGACAAGACCTGACATCTTACTATTACTATCCTGAGGCGGCCTATTGTGTTCTCCAGCTCCCAGCCATCCTCGCACTTGGATGAATGTTTAGCTTATCTCCCCAGCACGTCCCTCCGTCTCGCCTTTGTCCCGCAAGATGTTAGAGTGGCTTCCCTCTGCACGCTTTTCATAGAGTCAATTTTTTTTTTCTTTCCCCGTCGTCGCCTCGCATAAGCCAAGTACTCCCCCGGACTTGCTCACACGCCCAGGCAACCCACACATGCCAAATACAGCCTCTCTTGACGCAGTGCTGTATTGGATTTGAAAGTTTCTGAGTGACAGTTTCATTGCCTCTTGTGCTTGTGCTCTTCTGCAGGCTCCTGTCTTTTATCCTCCTCTTCTTCCTTCTCCTCTTGCTCTTCCTCTCCCTCGCTGTCTTCTCTCTTTTTTTTTTATCTCTTTGTTAATGCTTTTTTTTTATTTAGCTTCTCGTCCTCTTCTACCTTCCATTTTTTTTTCTTTCTTTCTTATCTTTTTCCGCTCTGTTCCGTTTCCTCCTCCTCCTCCTCCTCTTGCTTCTCTTCCTCCTCCTGTACCTTGACTTTTTATTTCTTTTTCTTTTACTTCTTTTTTTTCTACCTCTTCTTCTTCTTCTTTCATCATCTTCTTCTTCTTCTTCTTCTTCTTCTTCTTCTTCTTCTTCTTCTTCTTCTTCTTCTTCTTCTTCTTCTTCTTCTTCTTCTTCTTCTTCTTCTTCTTCTTCTTCTTCTTCTTCTTCTTCTTCTTCTTCTTCTTCTTCTTCTTCTTCTTCTTCTTCTTCTTCTTCTTCTTCTTCTTCTTCTTCTTCTTCTTCTTCTTCTTCTTCTTCTTCTTCTTCTTCTTCTTCTTCTTCTTCTTCTTCTTCTTCTTCTTCTTCTTCTTCTTCTTCTTCTTCTTCTTCTTCTTCTTCTTCTTCTTCTTCTTCTTCTTCTTCTTCTTCTTCTTCTTCTTCTTCTTCTTCTTCTTCTTCTTCTTCTTCTTCTTCTTCTTCTTCTTCTTCTTCTTCTTCTTCTTCTTCTTCTTCTTCTTCTTCTTCTTCTTCTTCTTCTTCTTCTTCTTCTTCTTCTTCTTCTTCTTCTTCTTCTTCTTCTTCTTCTTCTTCTTCTTCTTCTTCTTCTTCTTCTTCTTCTTCTTCTTCTTCTTCTTCTTCTTCTTCTTCTTCTGTTTCACCCTCTGTGTGTTTTTTCTTTTATCAATTTCTCGTCCTTCATTTCCTTCTCTTTCTTCTTCCCTCACCACTTGCTTCCTCCAAGCGGTTTGTCTTGTTGTGGTCGTACCTTTCTTTTCTTTTAATTAACTTGTTGTTTTTGTTGTTGTTGTAGTTGTTCGTCTTCTTCAATTTCGTTCTTCTTTTGATTTTGATTTCCTTATTTCTCTCCTATTTTTTTCCCTTCCTCCCCCTCTTTCTTCTCCTTCCTCTTTTTCCTCCTCCTTCCTCCTCTTTCCTCCTCCTTCCTTCTCTTTCCTCCTCCTTCCTCCTCTTTCCTCCTCATTCCTCCTCCTATTCCTCCTCCTTTGTTTCCTCCTTCCTTCTCTTACTACTACTACTACTACTACTACTACTACTACTACTACTACTACTACTACTACTACTACTACTACTACTACTACTACTACTACTACTACTACTACTACTATCTGTCTCTTTCAGGCTTGCATATAGAGAAAAATGTCTACGCTTCCCTCAAATTACAAGGCCAGTCCTGCTCCTCTTGCGGAATAACATCTTAGGCGTCGGAATTTTATCAGTTATTCATGGCACTCGTCCTCCCTTCTCTTTCCTCTGCCACTAACACTTTATACTTCAGTCCCAGCCGCCTATTACACTCGTACATCTGTCTCCTTTCCTCTTATGTCCTTGGGTTTCGTTTTTTTTTTTTTTTATTTCATTTCGCGCAGCTCTCGTCTTATGCCTTTCACCCTTTCTATCCTGTTTTTTTTGTTTTCGTCGTCTTTTTACTTTTTTTTTCTTTTTGTATCGGGTGTGCGTAAGCTGCCGTCCCTCCAGGATCCTGCATATAAACAGCCTCCCACTGGTATGCATGCGGAGGGTGGCATTGCGCACCCATTGCACCCGTGGAGAACTGCCAACACACCGGGATAAAATAAAGGAAACAAAAAAAAAAAAAAAAAAAAAAAAAAAGGAAAAACAAAAACAAGAAATGCAAGGCTAACAGGGGCACGAGTGGCAGGAATAGAAAAAAAAAGAAAAGTAAAAAAAAAAGGAAAGGGGACTACACAAATTGTTTGGCCGGTTTGTTTCGTTGATTTGACCATTTTCGGCGTCACTTTTCGTTTTCTTTACCTTCTGAATCTGACGAAAATGAGATGCATCCCCAGTGACTCGCGGTGGTGCTACCTTCAAGTGCGAGTACCAGGAGAGAGAGAGAGAGAGAGAGAGAGAGAGAGAGAGAGAGAGAAGGTGAAGCGAGGAGACGTTACACGGAGTAAGACTGTAGAGGAAACGAGAATTACGACAGGATTAGGAGTCTTAATTTTTAGGGACTTGTGTTTTTAAGGCAGGTGGAGGTGAGGCGCGGAGAGGAAGAAGCGCCGGGATGGGAAGGGAAATGTGAGGAAATAGGTAACGGAGGTGGTGGCTGGTGGAAGGGAAAGACGTGAAATGAGGGAGTGTCGTTAGAGGAAAGCTGGTGCTCGACACAAGCTCCGAAAAAATAACCAAAAATTTTTGTCTGACATCACACACACACACACACACACACACACAGAGAGAGAGAGAGAGAGAGAGAGAGAGAGAGAGAGAGAGAGCAAGAGAGAGAGAGAGAGAGAGAGAGAGAGAGAGAGAGAGAGAGAGAGAGAGAGAGAGAGAGAGAGAGAGAGAGAGAGAGAGAGAGAGAGAGAGAGAGAGAGAGAGAGAGAGAGAGAGAGAGAGAGAGAGAGAGAGAGAGAGAGAGAGAGAGAGAGAGAGAGAGAGAGAGGAAGGAAGTTTGCCATAAAGATTAGTGCAAGAGGGACGAAACAAGAGGAAACACTATTCGCTCCAAAAAACACCGAATCAGCAAATAAATGTCGGAAACCCGGATGTTGGTCGCCAGAAATTCTTGCGTTATATGGGAATGCTGACACACACACACACACACACACACACACACACACACACACACACACACACACACACACACACACACACACACACACACACACACACACACACACACACACACACACACACACACACACACACACACACACACACACACACACATTCTCTCTCTCTCTCTCTCTGAATTTAGCTGCATTTTATTTATTTATTCATTTATTCATTTATTCATTCAGTTATTTAGTCAGTCACTTATTTTGTCAGTCTGCCTGAATGTCAATCAATTATTATTATTATTATTTTTTTTTTCTAGTGTAGCAGAAAACGGTCGCTGCCGTGAACTGCCTGAAAACTAAACAACGAAGAGAAAAAAAATATGGTCGATCACCTCGAAACATGTTTCTATTTCAGTGGACTGAAGAAAACTCACTGACTACAATAAAGAAAGACGTTCCACTGAAATGGTAATATATTCAGTAAATTTACTGAAATGTCCTTTTATTTCATATTTTTTTCTTCAAAAAGTATTATCCTGTGGTGTTTACGATGTTGGGGGAGTGTGAGACAGGAACAGTTAGTGGGTTTGTGTGGTGTGGGAACTTCTAATGAAGGCCTGAAAGGCTGATGGAAGATGAAAACACCACTACGATGAACGGCCGGGATGAGAGGGATTCATCAGCGAGGCAATTAGCGGGAGAATTTTAAAGAGCGACGTGAATGAGATAAAATTTGGAGAGATTTTCCTTTACGACCATAGATTTTCTGTAGTATGTTTATTAGTAGTCATTGTAGCAGTGTTCAATATTTTTCCCCGTAGATCTTTGACAGTTGCGTTAAGGAAAGCATTCATCGACCTAAATTATTTACGTAATTATTATTCATAATTTTGAGCGAGAAGCATAGTAAATGTTAAAGCAAAGAGATATTTCATATGAAATTGGAGTTTTATTTATGTGTGTCTTTAATTAAAGGAAAGTATTGGTGTTATTTCCTGCCACAAAGTTTAAATCAGTGGCTGCGTTTGACTGATGTGGTGGCTCGTGATTTGCGGTAACCGTGCATGCTTTACTTGTGCGTGGCAGATATGGTGGCTGCACGGAAAAAAAATCGTGATAAAAGTAAAGTAAATCCTCATTATTGTGTCCCGGGAGCGACAGGTGCACTTCATGGCGCGGCATTATGTGTTTATTTCCGGCCGGCGAGACGAGTCAACCGAACTGGGCGGGCGGCGCCGAGCTGCTGAACGCGCCTGATGGGGCCGCCGCCGGGGCACTGAAGCGAGGAGGAAAATGTTTGATTGTTGAAAATTAGTTTCAATTCACAAAACATCAACGAACGCGTATCTGCAGGCGATCATGTGAAACGTATTTTATTATGATTTAAAAAATTTTCTTGCATAAATTTGAGTTTTCTCTTCTGCCATTTTTTTCTGTTTTTTAGCGTCTCAGTACAGGGCCTTGTCTACGTTTGTAGGGTATATGTGGAGAACAAACACATACATCCCTTGAGTGGAGCCTTAAAACTTTTGGCCATATCAACTCACTTCCTCTATCTGACTTTATCACTCACCGCCGCTATGTACGATCTCTTAGTAACTCCTCTCCTTTATTTCTCAGACTCCTAATTGCATGCCTTTCCTATTCCATTGGCCACACTGCACAATAAAAGCTTATTCTTATCTCTGTTCTGCTCACATCAATCCATTAATGCACTAGTTAACCAGCATTTTCACTCTTTCATCCTTTTTAATAGTATACAAAACTCTCAACCTGTTTGTAGTTTCTTCCTTCTCACGAATTGAATTGTTCCAAAAGAGGAGCATCAATACTCCTCTGAAGCTAACTTTGTGAATATCAATCTTTATTTTTTTTGGCCATCTGGAAAAATGGAACAGATTTTTAAAATGTTCTTGGTCAGTCTCCTCTTGACTCGGCAAAAAAAGAAGAACCTTACATTCTTTCCGTAGCATCTCGTCTCAGATAACCGGCAAGGTCAAGTGGTGGGCCAATGAGTGCTGCTGCAACAAGAGGAATTGAGGGAGACATACGGGAGGTGCATCAGCCACACACTGCCATGCCTTCCACGCCCAGCCAGCGCGGACACAGGCTCCGTAATTGGGAATTTCGTCCGGCAGTTGGTCCATGATGGCCGGCTATTGAGTCTGCGATCTGCGTCAAAAAATCCGTTTGTGAGGGGACGAGACTCATTGAGAAGTGAAGCGTGTTGAACCAGAGCACACTTCATTGTATAGTTTCAGGATTTTTAGAATGTTTTTAATGCGTTTTGTTTTACTGAGTCTTGCTGCCTTAAAAAGAAAGCAATTGCTTCACGCATGATGTAAGTGAGCCATTTTCCCCGAGGGCTGGCATGCGGCTCTCTCACACCAGGCACTTCTCGGCGGGAAGTCTGGCGAGGAATGGCGACTGTCTGCTTGGAGGCGACCAAGGGAGGAAAGAATTATTCGCGAAAAGGAAAGAAACTAAATTCTGGGAGACGTTGTGACATTATCAAAGATTTAAATGAGAGAGAGAGAGAGAGAGAGAGAGAGAGAGAGAGAGAGAGAGAGAGAGAGAGAGAGAGAGAGAGAGAGAGAGAGAGAGAGAGAGAGAGAGAAGGAATGTGTGTGTGTGTGTGTGTGTGTGTGTGTGTGTGTGTGTGTGTCGTTTAACGGTACGGACACTCATTATCCCAGAAGTAACAACGAGTGGATTCAGTTTCGTTATGTTCGTGAGTGGAGCCGAATTTTCTACTTCTTTCATTCACGTGACTCTGGATGCATAGCCACGAATATTTCTCTTCCTTAGGATGATTGAGGGAACACAAAATTTGTACATTGTAAGCGACGAACAAGAGAGTTGACTTCGTGATGAATGTTTGTAGCCAAGTACTACTACTACTACTACTACTACTACTACTACTACTACTACTACTACTACTACTACTACTACTACTACTACTACTACTACTACTACTACTAGCAATTAGTAGCTTTAAACTATTAACTTCTGCTTATAATTACTTCTAACTATTGCTTCTAATTACTTCTAATTACTACTACTATTACTGTTACTACTACTACTACTACTACTACTACTACTACTACTACTACTACTACTACTACTACTACTACTACTACTACTACTACTACTACTACTACTATTAAGAACTGCTGCTGGGGTTACTGCTGGTGTTGCTTCTATTACCATTTTTTGTAAGCTTTTTCTACCCTCTGTCATCGTCATATTACGGTGCAGGATTAGTGGTGACATGACGAGATTAGCCGTGGAAAGACTGTTCGTATGGTTGAGTCTACCAAGAATGATCAAACCTTGAAACGATCTTGTGTGGAGATTGTCGAGTAGATGTGTCTTTACGTCATAATTCTCTCCTGGCTGACTCTGAGGGTATAATCTGTACTTTGTTACCTGGACACACACACACACACACACACACACACACACACACACACACACACACACACACACACACACACACACACACACACACACACACACACACACACACACACACACACACACACACACACACACACACACTTACACAAACGAGCGCACTAAAGGACAAGAATCAAGGGAGGTGTTTGAAGCAGATCCGTGATGACAGAGCTGACGTGTACAAGAGGTAATTACAGTTTATTGCGAACATGATTGACGCTCCACTTATTGCTGTCTCCTGCAATGACAAGAGATGAAAGGGACAAGGTATGAGAGGAAGTGTTTACTGGCTGCATTATTGAACAAAATCTCTTGATCCTGCCTCTTGAGTTTTGAAAAAGGTTAGGAATCAAAGAAAGAGAAAATGAAAGAAAACGTACATAATGGTGATTGATGGTGATGATAATAATTGTAATAGTAATAATAATAATAATAATAATAATAATAATAATAATAATAATAATGACTACTGCTGCTACTACTACTACTACTACTACTACTACTACTACTACTACTACTACTACTACTACTACTACTACTACTACTACTACTACTACTACTACTACTACTACTACTACTACTACTACTACTACTACTACTACTACTTATTATTATTATTATTATTATTATTATTATTATTATTATTATTATTATTATTATTATTATTATTATTATTAGTAGTAGTAGTAGTATAGCAAAAAGCTAAATTTATGTCATCAATACCATTATCTCGTCTTCAAGTAGTGAGGGAAACTAAAATAGAGTGTAATGGATAAGATTTTAGTTTTTATCGTAATTGCTATCGCTAGCAGTAGTTTTACAAAATAATTGTTCTGCAGCTCGGGGAGGAGCACAAAAAATAAGAAAGAAAAAGGTGTGAGGATTGAAAACCGTAATCATGTATTGTTCTACATCAAAGGAAAACATTGTATCATTTCGGCCACACAACGGTCTGTGTTAGTGGAGGCACAGGTGGCAACACAGCCGTGTGGAAATTACAACAACACGAAGGATATCCATAAGAAAAATTCTCAGAACAGTTTGGCTTCATGCTCGTTACCTAAGAGCCCAAAAGAGAAAAATGGAGTATTGTCAGATTCCAAAATGCTTAATGCGAAAAATTTAAGACAGTGACACGAAAGGAGAAAATTCACAATGATCGTAGAAAATGTTTGTTGCTTAATGTGAACGAGAGGTGGTGAAAATGATGGAAGGATTTGTCATTTTGCTTCTCAGGCGTGCGGTACACTGTCACCATCGTGTTCCAGTAGAATTCACTGTATTAAGTATTGAGTATTGAATATAAAATAAGCGAAAGGTTTAAATTTTTCTTATGTTTGTTATTTTTTAAGTCTACTGTAGATTACATCACTTTACGCAAATTAGTTTCCTTAGCACACATGTCGGGAAAAGACTCCTTGAATTGAGGTGTAATGTGATTTTCAAGTGCTGCATAGAATAATATGCCTAACCATCACCATCTTTATCTGAGCATACTCCCAAATTCATGCAAACTCTTATTATTATTTTTCATAGCCCAACGTTGATTACGGAAAAGTTTGTATGAAAACCAATCTCGAGAACGGGAAGAAATTTGAAAGAAGATATGAGCCACTTATACATAATAAAGCAGCTAAAAGAAAACCACACAATATCATGAGACTTTACTGCTCTTGGAGTCTACTATAAGGACGTGAACTCTCATGAATGAAAAAAAAAAAAAAAAAATTGTTAAACTTAAACTTAAAGCGGGAAAGAACTCAGGCCACTTTACCTTTTATAGAATTAAAAGAAATGTCAACTTCTCTTAATCACTTTGTAATTTTTATGCACATTTGTTTCATCTAATAATTGGCTCTACGATTTTGTAAATAGTTTTTTGGATCGAGGTATAAAAGTAATAAGATTTCTTGTTATCAAATAAGGCTTGTCTCGATTTAATGCGATGTATACTTGATGATTAATTATTTTTTTGATACGTGTGTGTGTGTGTGTGTGTGTGTGTGTGTGTGTGTGTGTGTGTGTGTGTGTGTGTGTGTGTGTACGCTATTTTATTTATTTCAGTCTGCAATCTCTTGTGAAATGAGTGTACATATACCTAAAAATGATCCCAGCAAACTTTTTAATCATCTGAGTTGCGGGTCTGGTGCAAAATTAGTTTAATGAAAGTGATGCGAGTCCAACAGGCTCGCTATTTTTTCATTTCTTCAAAGGAGGTCGGGTACGTTTTATGTTGTTTGGATGTTTTTTATGTTTATCTCATTAAGGATATTCACACACACACACACACACACACACACACACACACACACACACACACACACACACACACACACACACACACACACACACACACACACACACACACACACACACACACACACACACACACACACACACACACACACACACACACACACACACACACACACACACACACACACACACACACTAAGAGAGAGAGAGAGAGAGAGAGAGAGAGAGAGAGAGAGAGACATAACAAGAATGTTCGAGTTAGACGTTCTAGAAGTTACAGAAAAAAATACTCAACATTTTAATGGTACTTCGGGTTTCGGAAATATTTGAAAGCTGTTATAATAGTCAAGACAAAAATGCAGCACCAAATTACTGCTTAGTGAGAGTTTTACATTTTAAAATATCTAAATTGAAATCTGCTTGGTATTCATTAGATAAACAACGCGATTATAATAAAATGGTAAAATTTAAACTAAATAATATAAATTAATATGTAGAAATAAATACATGTGTGACACTTGCTGTACTTATTTGTCTCTGTGTAATGCTTTTATGTGAGTGTATCCCTCAGATGTCTAACCATGTAGAATAACTAGGTATCGGTGAAAGCATTAGTTCATGGTGTGTCTTTTGAAAGTGATAATAACTTAACATTCACGATAGAGATGGCAGGGTCATGTTTTAGTCTTTATTTTCATGGCTGGAGTTATCTCGCAAAGAATATTTTTAGTTTGCTAGATAGAGAGAAAATGCATTTGTCATTGAATCAGTGTGTTCGTGTGAAGGCATTACGAATTTTCCTTTGTCTTCTTGATATGATAAAATTGCCTCCAATCAAACACGTCATAGAGTTAAATAACATTACTTCATTGACATCACTGACATTTGCACTTACACACTTTCAAACTCCTTTATTTTGTAGTTTATGTATAAATGTGTCCGTGTTATGTTTACCCTCGTGTATCCTATGACACAGTGCACATGAGGTAATGGATACACAGTTTCCAGGTAAAAATTGCGCGACGGATTTGTCACAGAGTGCAATCATTAATTTTGCCGATAAGCACAGACAGACAAATGAACGGACATCATTACCACTGCCTTCGTTGCTGTCAGTTTTATCATTTCCATTGTTATCACTTCCATTATTCTTTAAAGATGTAAAATGCTGACAAGGAAAAGATAAAGATGAAAGTATACAGAGCCAGAGAAAAAGGGTGACACTTTGACGCGGAAGAAGACAGGTGAGAGACAGGACGAGGGTCGGAGGAGCAGGTAAGTAGTACAATCAGTGCAGGTCACGGCCACGGGTCAGGTCATGAAGGATGGCAAGGGTTCCTGCCTCCCCCTTCCTTACCTTCCTCGTGCAATTCTTTCTTGCTGTCTTGTAAGGTGACGGCACGATACAGTTTTCTCTCTCTCTCTCTCTCTCTCTCTCTCTCTCTCTCTCTCTCTCTCTCTCTCTCTCTCTCTCTCTCTCTCTCTCTCTCTCTCTCTCTCTCTCTCTCTCTCTCTCTCTCTCTCTGATTTAGACCCATTGCGATAAAGATAAAAGCTTTAACAAATCATTTAAAGCGTTGAAATATCAGTAATTAGTGCCGTCATAGAGTGTGAATTTCATGCTCTTAATAATGCATAATATGTGCGACTGTTTTTTCCCTTAATGAAGCAAATGTATGTCATTAATCGTTGTTTTCATTGTGCAGGCGTGTCTATATATGCCTCTCTATTTGCCTGTCAATCACTGGAACCCTCTATCCTCGTAAATCCTTGTTTCTCTGTCCTTACTTACTCCTTCCTCATCTCCTCTCCCTTCTAGTTTCCTCTTTTCCCTTCACTTTCTCCGTCGTCATCTCCCCTTCCTGCTGTCCATCTCATTTCCGCAGTCGTTCTAGCATGTGTGATAGCACCAGCCTAGTTGTGAGTGACTGGCGAGATCTGCATTAGTATCTCATCAACTTTACGCTTACTTTCCCTGCCTCATCTCCCTTAACAGTATGAGTGCTTAGTGTTCAGAAGCAGGCGACTGTGTGTGACAAAAAAGAAAAAAAGAAAAAAAGAAAGCTGAATGTATATACGTGAAGGGAGTTTATTTATCATTTTGTTATTTGATTCTCGACATTGTTGTGTAGTTTTCATGCGAGTGTGTATTTTTATTTTCTCTTGGTCATTTTCATCGTTGAATATTCGTACTGAAGTAAAAATGAATATATGAATCATTATTACAAGGCAGGTGGGAAGGGTAGTTGGTTGTTGGGGGAGAGTTTTTGTGCCAGCATACAAGACAGCGGGGCATCCATTACTGAAAATATCCCATTTATCAAGACCCTTTGTTCCAGGTGTCATCAGCCTACTCTTAGCTGCTTTTCTGTTACAAATATCCCGCTCCCTCTCCAGTCCAAGACCCTCTCCCCGGCCAGGCAGTTAATCCCTATGTGATGCGTTCCCTCATATCACATCTGGCCGTCTCTCTCTCGCCCACTCCTGCCTCGCTTGTTAAGTGTGCACTGCTCGATGCTACACGTGTCTCCTTGAAATTCCTTTGGTTTAGTGTGACTGAAAAAGAATACTGAATTGTCACCTTGTTTAAACCTATGCGGTGCACTCTTGAATTGTTGCATGTGGGTGCTATTGACGTGAGGACACTAACAGAACATCCTTTAACCCCTTCAGTACTGAGACGCATTTTAACCATGAATTTTGTGTGTCATTAGAGCATTTTATTTACATTAGGAAGATTTTATTGGGGTCAGAAGATTAATGACCACAGTCTTCACTATTTTAATCCTCACATAAGTTTTCGAAGCTGTATAAAATCATTAAATATTAACCAAAATGAATATGGTACTGAAGGGGTTAAACTCTCGAGCGTTTTCTTTATTGTTTTCCCGGAATTCTTTTTTTTGTGAACACCATAAAGAGCTTTTCTACTTTAAATGTTAATTAAGTTTTTACTAGTTTGCCCATTACTGTCAGCACCGCGCGTTACTGTCGAACCAACGGCCGCCTCACCACAAAGAATGAATGCCGAGTTCCAGGAAGCGATGGCAGTGGTGTCGCTTTCCTCGTCGAGTTAAAGGACAAGGAATTGACACTCGCATCGGCTGGAGTTGAAGAGAAGAGCTTGGGTGAAAAAAGAAAACGAGAGAGAGAGAGAGAGAGAGAGAGAGAGAGAGAGAGAGAGAGAGAGAGAGAGAGAGAGAGAGAGAGAGAGAGAGAGATGTATGTATGGAAAACAGAGAGAGAGAGAACACACAAGCGTTTATGTATGTATGGAACACACAGATAGACACACACACACACACACACACACACACACACACACACACACACACACACACACACACACACACACACACACACACACACACACACACACACACACACACACACACACACACACACACTGAGAATCATATTGCCAAACATCACGCATTCCTTTCGATCCGTGGTAGATGAACCTTTAGTAAACAGAAAATTAGATCAAATGCGAGTTTCCATCTCGGTGTGTTGCTGGTTCAGTGGAGGTTCAATTTGAGGCCGTGACGCTCCGGTGTACATGTGAATGAGAGAGTAAATGTTGCGTTGCTGGAAACCTTATTGCATTGGCCGGGCGACATGAAAGATGAGTAAATGTAGCATAACTGAGACTCAAATATTATTAATTCTTCTACATTCATCATTCTCGCGAGATCAAACGGAAATCATTAATTGTCACCACATTCTGTACTGTTAATATCTCAAAGTTTCTCTTTAAGCTTAGTCTATTGCATCGTTTTACTGTGGAGGATTTATTGTAATTCTATCATTCAACGAAGGAGTAAATGTAATCTTTATACGCTGCACTTTTTTTATTTTACTGATATTAAGATTAGTGTTATGCAAGGGATAAAGACAAAAAATATTGAGAGAGAGAGAGAGAGAGAGAGAGAGAGAGAGAGAGAGAGAGAGAGAGAGAGAGAGAGAGAGAGAGAGAGAGAGACAGACAGACAGACGCTACCGGCACACCACACGTGCGGTGGTCGGTGAAGCTTGGCACGCCCCCAAGGCAAGGTATCAGGATGAGATGCGGCTGTGGTACAAAGTTATCATTATTTCTTTAAGGCCTCGTAAGTGTTATAATTCCTGTAGTGCGGAGTCCGGAGTTTGCCACGGCCGGGGATCCTTGTTGCCGTCATCACTATTTGTGTTAGAGTCAAGTTTGTGTCAGTCATTTCTGTCAAGATGATGTAATGATGTGAACTTGGATGGGAAATGGTGTCTTTTATTTAGATTAATTTCATTAGGTAAATCTTATTTTATTTTATTTATTTATTATTTTTTTTACGATTCTAAGACAACGTTTTACACGCAGAATGAGACGTTCGCTTTCCTCTTAATTAAAACGTTGAAGGGAATTTATTAGTCGTATTTGATGGTTATTGCTGTAGTCTTTTTTCGACGGTAATTATTAATGATGAAAGAGTTAAAGACACAAGTACTGTAAGTATGCAATTGTAATATGTATGATGAAATATCAAATGAGTCGTCTTCCCCAACTCTCTTCTCTCTCTCTCTCTCTCTCTCTCTCTCTCTCTCTCTCTCTCTCTCTCTCTCTCTCTCTCTCTCTCTCTCTCTCTCTCTCTCTCTCTCTCTCTCTCTCTCTCTCTCTCTCTCTCTCTCTCTCTCTCTCTCTCTCTCCCTCTGTCTTGCTCCTCCTCCCCAACAGAAGTCTCGCAGCTTCTTATTTTCTTATGTTCTTATATAATTTATACTTTCTGTTTGTCTGATCTCTGTCGCCTGCGTCACTCGGTCTCCCTCGCCCCGTCTCACCTGCTGCTGCTGCTCGTAGTCAAGGGTAGAGGTGAGGGCCAGCCGTCCAGTGGAGGGGTCGATGCGGAAGGCGCCTCTCTCGTTGCCTTCCGTTATTTTGAATTTCACTGCCGACACTGAGGGAAGACGAAAGAAAAAATAGTTGTCAAGAAAGAGTGAGGCAGCATAGCGGAATATAGATCCAGAGTAAGTGTTTCGTGCGCTGTGTCTATGAAAATCTGTCATCAAAAAGCGTTCAAAGATTCAGTGATTCTGGATTTTTGTATGTGTTCATCTTGTATGATCTGATTCAAAAGTGCAATAGCGGTCCAGAAGGGAGATTCCAAGGTATCTACATGTATGTCTGTTTCCTAAGTGATATACCAGTGCTTGTAGATATTTAAAAATGGAAAGAATATAAATGCATCTGAATTTGTACGTATGGCAAACTGTAAAGAACATCAAACAAACAAACTTGATGAACAGTTTGCTTGAATCGAAAGTAGTTCATCTGTATGTGTGATATAACAAACGCTTATGTTTTACAGTTAGGAGAGAGACAAAGGAGGAATGGTTAATGCATTGTGGGAAATAAAGGACAACGTGTCGGTATCCTGCTCTGATCAACGAGGGATGATGGACACTGCGATGTTGAAAAAGATCCAGTCATGAATAGAAGGATTCCCGGGCAAGTTATGGAGATGAGGAGGTGAAAGAGGAGGGGTTTGGAAGGGAAAGAACGCAAGAAGAGAAGGTTTCGTAAGGGAAGGAACGCAAGAAGAGGGCTTACAGAGAAGGGAGACGGTTAATTAAAGGAAATTGAAATTCTTGGAGTTTAGAACTTAAGATATTCACCATATTTTTCTTTCCTCAGACGTCGAGAAAAGTAAAGAAATGGATGTGATGAAAATTGCCTTTAAGCTGAAAAACTTTCTTATATTTTTCTACTTGTCAATTCGCTCAAAAGAGGAAAAAATATCTTGAACTTTCTCCTTGCCGCAGACCGTTCTTTCCATTGAATGAATTAGGATGTAACCTGCGAGAAATTAACATTATAATTAACATTGTAATTGAATTTGCAAAGACGACAATGCGCGGACCTCTGTTGATGGGTCAAGTCTGGTGAGGGAGGGAGAGGTGGAATGGGAAATCTGCTACGGTGAAGCACACACTGAAGGAGGCAGCAGTGCAGCGACTCCTCAGTGTTGCGAGGCACATGCACGAATCCTTTCCGAGGCACCAGTGTTCTGAATTATGTGTCTGGCATTACCTTGGCGTCAGGACGGGCAACACGGTCATTGTCGCATCATTAGCTGTGACGCGCGGCGCACACCTTACTGCTACCCTAAGTCCTGCTGCTTAAAGTTCCAGGACCGAGAGATGACGTGAGCAATGCACCCTACTCACTTCAATCATGGAAGCGACTTAGAACACAAGAATATTACAGAATAAATGGATTTAATAAGAGTAAAAAATGAGGGAGGCTGCAAGAACCCCATCAATTACACGTGTCACTTCCTTGTATATAAAAAAAGTATAAAACATACCTGCTTATTTGTACCTATCATTACTCATTCATAAATGAGTTCAACCTTCTCTTAAGGCTCTCTAATATTCGATAGTAAGAAGCTGATTAATGAGTCAATTCCATTCATCTATTTCGTTGTTTGAAAACCAATTTATTCTTATTTATTATCTAATGCAACTTCATCAAACCTTGTCATGCCGTCACATGATGTCATTTCCTATGAAGTCAAGCGTGTGAATTTTAATAGAAGTTCTGCTAAACTAAACCCTCCTCGTCCTTCCTCCTCTCTTAAACTCTCGTCTCATCAGTGATAGAGGAACCATTATGTTGTTTTCTTGTAAAGTAAAAAAAACTAAATAGTATACCATCCCAGTCTTTGTCTCCTTCCTTGTTTACCTTGAGCTAGTGACAAAATTTACCTTGCCTTGCCAAAAATCCTCTAAAGTTTATTCCGTAACTCAATAAAGGAAATGTTCCACCACTATTTCTTGTAGGTTTTTAAACACAATGCGGAAAAAGATCCTAAACTGGGCGAGTTTTCCTTGAGGTGACTGGCGCTGAGAGCAAGCTGAGTCCGTCAGTTGCCTCCTTCCCTTCCTTGTCTGTGGGTTTTCGTAAGATAGTGGATAATGCTGGAACAGTCTTGTGTGTTTTTTTCTTGTCGGGATGGGGGATGTATCTCATAATACTTTCCTCTTAGTACCTAGCTAACTTAGTAACGCGTCTGAAGTCTGCTAATGCCGCTTAGTTTTCTGTAATGAATTAATCTAATCACGTAGGATGGAAGCGCCTTTGGCTTACGGGGATGATAGCAGTTGATTCAGGATGTAGAGATATTGTTGTCTGGGTGATAATGAAGTGTACTGCCTGCATTAACGCGAGTCATTACTCATCAGATGGTGTGTTCACTATCCCCTGAAGTAATCAGGCCGGCAGTGTGGTGGCGACCAGATGAACAGTATAATGAGATGGACACTTTTGTTGATTTATTAATGAGAAATGATAACAATTATATGTATGTATGTATATATATATATATATATATATATATATATATATATATATATATATATATATATATATATATATATGAGGAACAAGTATTTACATATATTTGTGGACTGGAAGTGTTTTCACGAAAAGCCTCTGGGAATACAGGATGCAAAGTGTATGGAGGGTAGAGAGGAAGGGAAACTGCAATATAGACTGGCTGACAAGAGATATATGGGAGGTCTTCATAAAGTGAACCTTGTATGTGTGTGTGTGTGTGCGTGTGTGTTAGAGAGAGAGAGAGAGAGAGAGAGAGAGAGAGAGAGAGAGAGAGAGAGAGAGAGAGAGAGAGAGAGAGAGAATCAACAGTGTTTAATTCCACGTCCAACCTTCCATCTTCTAACAAATCAAGCGGACGGTAATTAGCGGCTCTTTGCATAATTACCAGTCCATCAGTTGCTTGCTTCCCTCGCTTGCTTCGCCCTGCCTTCGCTCTCGCTAGGCGCCGGCTTCCCCTGACACGACCAGGCAGCAATGAACGGAGCTTAGGCTTACTTCTCAAGATAAAGGGAGAGGGAGAATTACTGACCATGTTAAAGTTTATTGAGAGCATCGGGTCAGAATGTTATGTACGTAAGTGGTGTGTTGATATTCAAGTATTAAGTTAGGAGTCTTTATTTTCTTTTTGCTTGTTTTGTTGCCTTGGTTCTGTTCCTTACTTCGATTGTAATTTTCTATCTTTCGTCTGTCTATCTGTGTCTCTGTCTCTGTCTCTGTCTTTGTCTCTCTATCTATTTGTCTGTCTATCGGTCTGTCTGTTTGTGTCTGCCTCTCTGTCTCCCTCTCTGTCTGTCTGTCTGTCTGTCTGTCTGTCTGTCTGTCTGTCTGTCTGTCTGTCTGTCTGTCTGTCTGTCTGTCTGTCTGTCTGTCTGTCTGTCTGTCTGTCTGTCTGTCTGTCTGTCTGTCTGTCTGTCTGTCTGTCTGTCTGTCTGTCTGTCTGTCTGTCTGTCTGTCTGTCTGTCTGTCTGTCTGTCTGTCTGTCTGTCTGTCTGTCTGTCTGTCTGTCTGTCTGTCTGTCTGTCTGTCTGTCTGTCTGTCTGTCTTGTTACGTTCACCGGTTAAACTGGTAAGATTGGCATCGGAGAGCCGGTGAACAATAACAATAAAAAAAACACTGCAGGTTCAACTGGTGAGGAAATGCAAAAGGGGTCACTTTAAAAGCTACTTTAATAACCCATAATGAAATTGACACATATATAACAAGAAACATGAAACACAGATATATAACATGAAACACAGGAAAATGACATACACATATACATATAACACAGTAATAAATACAACAATAAAGAACCCAACTTAATACCTAACAATAATCCTAATCCTATATAGAGGCAATGTGGAAAACACGGACGAGGGAAGTGATACTTATGCGGTGTCGCAGTGGTGAAATGCTGGGTGATGGTTGATCCCACGGCAGAACCAAGAGGCGTTGTGTTCACTGGTTGAGGCTTGGATCTCAACTGCCAATCCAGAAAACCAAGAGCTGGCTCAACACTTTCGGTTGAGTCGAAAGGGGCCGCGTGAATCCAACTTCGGGACAGTAGCCGGGCTTCATGAAACGGTGACGTGGAAGGTTCACGAGACGGTGGCGTGGAAGGTTCACGAGACGGTGACGTGGAAGGGAGGCGGAGAGGTGGCGAACGAGGTAACAAGCGGAGGAGGTGATGGTAGTAATGCATGTTACGGGCGGGCCGTAACATTTCCTCCCCCCTAAGACCTCCGTAATGGGCTCATGAAGGAGGTGAGACGGGAGATCTTGATAAGGCGTCGGCGATGATGTTGTCCACCCCCTTGATATGATGGACTTCCAGGTTGAAAGGTTGAGTTAACAAGGCCCACCTAAGAATGCGTTGGTTTCGGTTCCTCATGGCGTACAGGAAGGCCAGAGGATTGTGGTCCGTGAAGACCTTGGTGATGTGCGGACCAGGATGAAGATAGCACTCAAAACGTTGGAGCGCCAGCACGAGTGCCAGAGCCTCCTTTTCGATGGTGGAGTAGTTGAGTTGATGGTGTTTCAGTTTTGCAGAGTGGTAAGCGATGGGATGGAGGATGCCGCTTGTGGGGTCCGGTTGTAGTAGGACAGCACCCACTCCAACTCCACTCGCGTCAACTTGTAAATGGAAGGGTCGGGAGTGATCCGGCGTCCAGACCACTGGTTCCGAGGAGAGAAACGCCTTGAGGTGTTTGAAGGCTTGGTCACAGGCCGGGGTCCAGTGGAAGGGGACGGAAGTGCTGAGAAGGTCCGTCAAGGGGGCGGCCAGGGTGGAGAAGTTTTTACAGAAGCGTCTGTAAAACCCAGCCATCCCCAAGAACCTCATGAGAGCTTTCCTGGTGGTAGGAACAGGAAGCCAAGGATGGCCTCAACGTTAGCTCTCTTGGGGTGAACCTTGCCGTTCCCCACCACATGTCCCAGGTAGACCACCGTAGACCTCCCGAAGGTGGACTTGGCCAGGTTGATGGTAAGCCCGGCTTCCTGCAACCGACCCATCAGCCTCCGAAGACGGGTCAGATGTGTTGCCCAGTCGTCTGCAGTCACCACCAGGTCGTCCAGATACGCGGATGTTCCCTCCAAGTCCTGAGTTATGTAATTTATAGCCCTCTGGAAGGTGGCGGGAGCATTAGACAATCCAAAGGGCATCACTGTGTATTGGTATAGTCCGAAGGGAGTGATGAAGGCGGATATTATTTGGGCCTCGTCCGAGAGGGAATCTGGTAGTAACCTTTAAGCAAGTCTATAGTGGTTACAAATTTGGCTACTCCTATACTATCTATAAGGTCCTCTATCAAGGGCAATGGGTAGGAGTCTGGCACCGTCACTTTATTTAATTTCCGGTAGTCGGTGCAAAATCGACTACTACCATCTGGCTTAGATGTTAACAGGCAGGAGAAGCCCAAGGAGATATACTAGGTTCTGCAAGGTGATGACAGAGCAGATAGTCTACCTCTTTTTCATCAAGTCTCTTTTAATGGGTGAAATGCGATAGGCTGGTTGTCTTATAGGCTTGATGTCGGTAGATGTTAATCTTATGTCATGTTGGATAGTATTACAAACTCCTGGAAGGTCACCTGTGATTTCAGAAAAGTCTAGCAATAACTTTTTAAGATCAGACTGTTGTGAAGGTGTTAAGGAAACAAACACCTCATCCAGGTTGGACATGATTTGGCTGTTTGAGGGGCGTCCTTTAGGTGACGAGAAGAGGAATTCGATGTCGGACTCTTCCTCGGGGGGCACAGGACCAGACTCCTTTCCTATCAGACATACAGGTACAGCGCGAGACAAGTCGTCCTCTGGTTCTCTGGAGTGGTAAGGTTTCATTAGATTAATATGAACAAGTTGGGAATCCTTACGACGGTCAGGAGTGTGGACCACATAATTTAATGGACTTAGTTTTTGAGCCACAACATAAGGTCCCATGAACTTACTGTGAAGAGCATTGCCTGGAGTGGGGAGAAAAAGTAAAACCTTGTCTCCTGGTTTGAAACTTCTCATGACAGATTTGGGAAGAGAATTCTGTTGCATTTTAGTTTGAGATTTGAGGAAGTTTGATTTAGCAAAAGATCTGACTTCACTGATTTTATTCTTAAGGTTACTGATGTAGTCAGACACACTGGGGCTTGAAGGAGTATTTTGAGTAAACCATTGATCCTTTAATATTTTGAGAGGCCCCCTGATCTGTCTACCATAGAGTAATTCAAAAGGGAGTAACCTAAAGAATCTTGAGGAGATTCTCTTAAAGCGAAGAGAAGGAAAGAAATACTTTCATCCCAGTCTCCTTGATGCTCCAAGCAATACTTCTTCATCATGGATTTTAATGTTTGGTGAAACCGCTCCAGACAGCCTTGGGATTGGGGTGGTAAGCCGAGGAGGTAACATGGTCGATGTTTAGCTCATTCACTATCTGTTGGAAAAAATGGCTAGTGAAATTGCTACCCTTGTCAGACTGAATTTGTTTTGGAATTCCTACCGAGGTGAAAAAATGTATTAGATGTTTTACAATGGTCTTTGATGTGATGTTCTTAAGAGGGAATGCTTCAGGGTACCTGGTAGTGGGATCCATGAGGGTTAACAAATACTGATTCCCTCGTTTGGTTTTGGGTAAGGGCCCTACGCAGTCTAGTATGATCTTTTCGAAGGGCTCCGTCTGAACTGGAATAGGCGTCAGAGGAGCTGGCACAAGGCGTTCGTTAGGCTTACCCACAACTTGACATATGTGACATGTTTTTACATAGTGTGACACATCCTTTTTCATTCCTGGCCAAAAAAATGTTGAAGAGCCTTCTTGTAGGTTTTTTGGATGCCTAGATGACCTGACAATCCATCATGAGCTAGTTCTATAATGGCTGGTCTTACAGACAAGGGATGACAACTTGATGTGTTTCTGACCAGGTGTCTAGTTGTTTCAGTTCAGGAGGTCTGTAGGCACGCATCAGGACTCCTTCCTGATAATAAAAACAAGGCAATTTAGACATATCCTTTGTCTCACTGGCCACATGTCTGATCTTAGCCAAAGTGAGATCCTGTTCCTGAGCATTAATCAAATTCTCCTTTGAAATGATGTCATTATACAAGTTGTCAGTAGAGGCAATCATTGGTGGAGGAGGTGATGAAAGGGCAGGGGACTTGGACTGAGACCTGGTGACTGCACACACTGGGAAGAAGTGAGGGATGTTTCGTCCAGGGTCTTAGTGGGACTTTCTGTTAAGGGAGAATCAAGAACAATTAAGTTTGGAACAGCCAAGTTACCCGCAAGATCATTACCCAGTACAAGATGTACCCCGGTACTGGCAGTTCACCAGGTTTAATGGCTACCTCAACCTCTCCTGAAATGAACGGGCACTGTAAGCTAATATTAGCCAAGGGATAGGAGAGCTGTGATTCGAGACCTGTAAGGATCACCTTCTCCCAGTGAAAGCCTGTTTGATGTTAGGGATGACATCTTCCCTTAAGATGGATTGGGCAGCACCTGTATCACGCAGAACCTTGATATTTATTGCCTTGTCTTTACCATCAGTCAGGACACTTTACCTTGATACATGTACGAGTCATAAAGTTCTAGAGGAGAGTTGACAGGGTTAGCTAGGGCCACTGGTTTCTTGTTCTCAAATGTGTTAGGTCTAGGGGCCACAAAAGAAAATTGACGTTGAGAACCCTTGCAATTTGGGTGTCTACATTTCTGGATCGTGTGACCTGGCTTCTTACAGTATGTACACCAGGGGGAATTATATGCATTTGGCGAGAATCCGGTTGGCTTACCACCCGCGCCCCAAAACCTTCCCCAAAGGAGGACCTAACATTAGACAGTGAACCACGACCTCTACTACCCAGGGATCCCATCAACAAAGCAAACGCATCAGCCACTTTAGCGGCAGACATAAGCTCACTCTCTCCCCGTTCTTCCACATGCCTCAGAATATTAAATGGTAACTTGTTCTTCCATTCTTCCAGGACCATTAGATTGAGCAACTCCGAAAAGGTGGTAATGTTAAGGGCGGCTAACCATTTCTTAAATTGTCTTAGTTTCTCACTAGCGAATTCAACATAGGTGTGAGACTCTGGTTTCACATACTTTCGAAACTGCTGTCTGTATCCATCAGAAGTGATAGAGTAGGCGTCTAGAATGTTACCTTTGATCTCTTCATATTCTACCTCATCACTAAGGCCGTTGTATACCCTATAAGCTTTTCCTACTAGCTTAGGGACAAGGAGAGACACCCACTGATCCTTGGGCCATTTATTCCTATGAGCAATGCTCTCAAAAGCGCGAAATGACCCGTCAACATCAGATTCATCAAAAGGGGGAACTAGCGGAGCAGCTGTAGCAGGATTAAAGCTTGCTAACTGTTTCTTTATATCTATTTCTTCCCTCTAAACTTAGCGTCATTTCGTAGGGCTAACTCCTGAATTTCTAACTCTTTCTCCTGCCTTCTAAGTTGTAACTGAAATCTCTCTCTTCCTTTTCTGCCTGTAGTTGCATTTGTTTTTCCTGTAGTTGCATTTGTCTTTCTTTTCTTTCTTTCTGCCTGTAGTTGCATTTCTTTCGCTTCTTTTTCTGCCTGTAGTTGCATTTGTTTTCATGCATCCGGTATTCTAGTTTAAGCTTCTCAATTTCCCATTGACTTATCCTACTCTTATCCTGTTCTTCCTGGGGACTGTGTATTATAGTCCTCGTAGAGGCTGACATGGGAGTTAACTCTTCTATGGCATTTCCTAGCAACTGACCTTCTTGCACTAGATGTTCAACAACTACATTCTTAATGACCTCTTTAGTCATCTGAGACGTGATGGGAACATCAAAATGTTTAGCGATGGCTTTCCATTGGTCCTTCTTTATATTAGCATATTTAAGTTGTTCCAGAGAAGGGTCGGCACAAAAATCTTCAACGTTAAACTGAGCGGAAGCCATATTAAATAGATGTTAAACCACAACAAAAAAATGATAAGCGAATTACTTAAGTGAGGAACTTGGCAGAGTGATAATAAAGGCAACCTTGGAAATTACCTAGATTATACTTAAGTAAACACTTATGAGTACAATCACTAATGAGGGGTAAACTAGAGAGTTACGGCATTAAGAGGGATCCGGATTACTCTAGTTACGAGACTTGAGAGTGAGGAGCGAATTGTACTGAGACTTGTTATTGATAAGGAGGCGGATTAGTCTGAGAGACTAGTTAAAATGGCCGATTCTAACTAGCGAGAAAAATGATCCGCGAAGTGAGGGCATTGAGGGTTCGCATGAACATATGATGATCCCAACACTTGGATAACACTTATTACACACCTGCCTATGTGCAAAAATAGAGATAAGTGCTATCGGTGAACACGCCTTTCTACCTGGTTTCCTGCTCTACCACTGCTATGCGATACCAATGAAAGTCACGAAGCACGTTTAACCCAAAAGGAGCCACTTGAACGCACAAAGGTAAATTTAAACCACACGCAGAGTAAGTCACAGAAAAAAACACATCAGAGTCACAACACCACAGAAACACAAGCAATCACAGAAAAAAGTCACTGGAAAAATGGAACACTGAACATGGGTTATAATGGTCCTGTCACGGTCGCCAATTGTTACGTTCACCGGTTAAACTGGTAAGATTGGCATCGGAGAGCCGGTGAACAATAACAATAAAAAAAACACTGCAGGTTCAACTGGTGAGGAAATGCAAAAGGGGTCACTTTAAAAGCTACTTTAATAACCCATAATGAAATTGACACATATATAACAAGAAACATGAAACACAGATATATAACATGAAACACAGGAAAATGACATACACATATACATATAACACAGTAATAAATACAACAATAAAGAACCCAACTTAATACCTAACAATAATCCTAATCCTATATAGAGGCAATGTGGAAAACACGGACGAGGGAAGTGATACTTATGCGGTGTCGCAGTGGTGAAATGCTGGGTGATGGTTGATCCCACGGCAGAACCAAGAGGCGTTGTGTTCACTGGTTGAGGCTTGGATCTCAACTGCCAATCCAGAAAACCAAGAGCTGGCTCAACACTTTCGGTTGAGTCGAAAGGGGCCGCGTGAATCCAACTTCGGGACAGTAGCCGGGCTTCATGAAACGGTGACGTGGAAGGTTCACGAGACGGTGGCGTGGAAGGTTCACGAGACGGTGACGTGGAAGGGAGGCGGAGAGGTGGCGAACGAGGTAACAAGCGGAGGAGGTGATGGTAGTAATGCATGTTACGGGCGGGCCGTAACAAGTAAAGAGAAAATGTTTTTCGTTTAGCGAGTTTCGTGTACAGCCTTAATGTGTTTCTGTTTTTATATGGACAATGAAATCAGTCAAGCCCCACAAACACAAACACCAAGTCCGACACATGCTGTTCAGTGAGCATCGACATCCTTCAGCCCGACTGTCACTGCCACTGTTCAACACAACCCCATGAACGTAACGGATCCTCTCATGTTGCCGCCTCATTCAACGCACAGGGATTCGTAGGTCTTTCTCACAACTCCATCTTTCATTTTATTGCGGATATTACACAATAACTCCACCATCCTCTTCGGTACTGGTATAGTTTCCCTCTCTGGCTTTTTTCTTTACCCACTACGGACTCCATCAAGACAGGAGTGTTACATCACCACACCGACATATTATATTTTGGAACACAGAATTAACCCAAATCTTGGACATGTAAATGAAATATTCTTTTTATTTCACTTTCCAGTTCATATTTATTTTTTATTGTGATTTATTTGTATTCTCTGTTTTATCCATATTAGAACAAGGAAAATTTTTAGATTCTAATACTATGTACAGGATGTAATTCGATGATACCAACTGCTGGGAGATCGATGTAAGGCACGTGTTGTGAGTCTCAGGGAAGGACGTGAGTGGGCTTGGCGCGGCTTGCTACACAGGCTGCGCTGGTATACATGTTATCCGTTATCCATATTACCATGCGTATATTCATCTCCATTCTGACTCGACTCAGCTCGTGATGTATTTCCCGTTAGAAGAATCACACCAAAATATACACGTTTCTTGCGAAATTCGTAATTGACAAGACGAAACCTGGCCCGAAAATCGTGTTTTCCTTACAGAGGATTTTTAGATATATAATGTTATCCTTCTCGGGAGTGTTGACGTGCCTCGATCAGCTCTTTTTCAGAATACGGTTTTTCCTCGTTAGAGTGAAGTGTTTAATATTAACTTTTTATTTTTTCTTATTTTGAAGAGAGGAGGGCTGGCCAAGGGCAACACAAATATAAAGAATAAAAGGTCTACTTAGTTGCCAGTCTCCTTACAGAGCCGATAGAATTAGCCAAAGGATAGGGATAAATGTCTTGAAACCTCCCTGAATTGTCGCAGTAATTGTATGAAAGAAAAGCAAAACAAAATAATAATTACTTCTATTAGCACTGAATTACAACAAAATGTGTATTGTTATTCTAAACAATCGTTTCCCAGACTCACTAGAGTGTCGTTTTGCTTATGATTATATAATTACGTAATCTCGGATGTGATTTTCAGCTTAAATGAAGTTATGGTTGCCTTCGCTTTTTATTTATTGTTTTATTTTTATGCACTTCTTCTGTGTCTCACTTGACTGTCTCACATTCCACACTTTACAAACCTGTTCTTATTTATTTATTTTTTTTTTGTGTTCCTACAATGTCTGGAACTTCCTTTCCTTCTTACACAGTAGGACAATTACGGCTTTGGCCCAATCTGGGACCAATTTTCCAAAGCCCACACACAACTCGGGATTCCAGCTTCATTTCCATATAAACTGCATCGACTTTAAACATGTCTTTCTCCTCTTATTTCCTTCATCGATAAACTTTATTTACGCATTGTCTTACAATCTCCAGGTTTTTCATCCGCCCAACTTTGCCATTTCTGGATGTGTTTATTTGTATCTATCTATCTGTCTATTTAACTGTCTCTCTATACACAATGTCATATGTCGATCTATTTTTCATTGCCATTGTTCAGACTTACAGAGAGCTTCTCACCTGTAATTTATGTGATTTTTATTCATAAATCTTTCCCTGTCTTCCTATCCAACATTTTCGTCCAACCCTTTCACAGCTTTTTAACTCCCCTGAAAAATTCTTTTTTTTCTGAGTGTAAAAAAATATTGATATTCCTACTAAATCTCTAATTAATCTTCTTTTCTTTTGTCCCGCCATCCTCTTATCCAAGTTTTTTACTTTTGTCATCTTTTAGGTTCTTGAGTTTTACTTCCTTTCCAATTTCTTTCCCGCCGTATCTGTCTCAACACTCAACTATTTCCTTTGTCTCACGCTGCATGGTTCAATTATAGCAGTTCAGAATTTTGTACTCTGTGACGCTTACATCCTTTCATCTCTTTAATTTTCTTTATGAAATCTTTGTCAGTTTTTACACTCTATACTTTCACCTCCTCATAATTGGTTGTAAAAGCCTTGGCAGCTTCTACTTAACGCCTCTCTTCCCCTCCTTCAAAACACATTTCATTCTTACGGTCAAATACATTATGAGCCAAATGTGTATTTCGAAGACCAATTTTATATATATATATATATATATATATATATATATATATATATATATATATATATATATATATATATATATATATATATATATATATATATATATATATATATATATATATATATATATATATATATATATATATATATATATATATATATATATATATATATATATATATATATATATATATATATATATATAGAGAGAGAGAGAGAGAGAGAGAGAGAGAGAGAGAGAGAGAGAGAGAGAGAGAGAGAGAGAGAGAGAGAGAGAGAGAGAGAGAGAGAGAGAGAGAGAGAGAGAGAGAGAGAGAGAGAGAGAGAGAGAGAGAGAGAGAGAGAGAATGTGTGTGTGTGTGTGTGTGTGTGTGTGTGTGTGTGTGTGTGTGTGTGTGTGTGTGTGTGTGTGTGTGTGTGTAGATGCGTGTATGATGGGCAAATTCCAAACATAAAATCACCGTAATGGTAATCTCGTCCATTAGAGCGATTTTAACCACGAACAGTGAGCGGAGAGCGAACAGTGTTACTATTAGTGTGGTTGTATTGGCTGTTGCTATACAGTGTTTTATTTCAAAATAGCCTCGTGCTAACCAGAGTCTTTTATTAACACAAGTTTGTTCGTCCATTTCGCGAGAGGCAGCGGATGTCGAAGTGCTGGTCCAGTGTTGTCTGTGGAAAGTCTCTTCACTCAGAGCTTTAGAGGCAAGTCTCTTGCTTCAGACCTTCTTTGTAAGCAATATTTTCTCAATCATTCCTCAATAAATACATTCCCTTCTCCAAATATTTCTCTTTGTATCTTTACATAAAGATTCACTTATCCGAGGGAGTTCCTTTACCCTGACCTTCCTATTCAAAGATGGAATGGTGCTTCCTTTTTTATTTATATAAACAAGTAGAGAGTATTCGGTTGTGAAGAGAGGAAAATGAGAGGTACTAATAGGTAATAGCTGTAAAACTTCATAAGTTTTGACACATAACTGGTGATTTGTGTATAGAAATCACATAGACAGGAAAACGGTCAAAGGCATCGAGTGGTGTAGAGGAAATGAACATTCCAGTACATGCATTAATCCTAATGTAAAAAAATGAAATATTACACGGTAAACTTCCGCGGTCCAGTATATACATCAGTAATTAACATACGAATGCAATATAGCGAGCTGGACATTACTCAGGCAATAACAATGATTCATTCCAAATGAGTTTGTGGCATCACGGGTATGGGGAACAGGAGAAGTGAAATATCATCAGAGGTGCTGCACGACAGATGAAATTTAATGCGTACACTGTGTAGTGTGAAATTTGTAAAATAGAACAGATAGCCTTGGTTTTGGTCATGTAGAAACAATGAATGAAGGGGAGCCTGCTGTTTAATGAGTGTATGATGACAAAATTGATGGCAAGGGTGTGGGAAAGAGACCACTTGCACAGTAGACAGACAGATGGACGGAGAATCCATTATACCCTACACCGTGGGAGAGGAGGAGACCAGGAGCTGTGTTTTATTGAAGGAATTTATGCGTGACTGGAGATGAGTGAATTTTCCGGGTCACTCCCATTTGAGTGGAATTCGTGAGGAAGCTGCTGTGCTCAAAGACAGGCAGACAGACGCACCGCGAGGCCAGAAAAGCAGATAGATCCACGGAGAAAAGAACGAGTAGAGGTAGATATATTTGGGCAATGATTTTTGTGTATAAGAAGAGCACATCCCAAATGCAACAAAAAAGAGAGAGAAAAAAATCCCACAGAGTGCCAATCCTAAATGAAAGATCAAAAGGATTGTCTAAAATTAAAGAAGTGTCATGAAACTTCTTTTTTAAAAGAGTTCAAGTCTGAGTAAGGAGGAAATATAGAAGCAGAGAGGGAGTTCCAGACTTTACCTGAGGAAGTGATGAATCATTGAGAATCTTGGGTAACTTTTGTATGAGAAAGGTCGATAGAATAAGGATGAGAGAAAGTAGGAAGTGTTGTGCAGTAAGGCCACGGTAAGAGGGAAGGCATGTTGAAATACAGTTAGTGTGGATGTAGCCGTAGAAGATACCAGGAGACGAAATATTGTGGCGAAGAGAGAAGCTAAATATGAAAGTAGATGGGTGAATATATGGGTCAGTGAATAGGTAAATAAGTATACAGATAGGTAGCCAAATAGATAGGTTGATGGGTAGATAGATACGTATGAAGATAGGTAAGTAGATGTGTAGGTTGACAGATAGACAGCTCGATATATAGACAGTCATATAGTTAGGTGGGAAGGTATAAAAGCTTTCAAGTAAGAGCCTTCCATCACACTCACTATTTCCGGAAAGCCTTTTAAAGATAAACACCAGGAAGGACCAGGAAGGGTCTGTGAGTGCAGTACAGAACATATTCTTGTTACCTGCTCCCTACCCATTGCCTCGCTTCCGCCACGCCTCGCCGCTACCAAATCCCGTAATACCTGGTCATATTCCTTTTTCTGTGGGGAATCCAGCTATTGGGTACGTTTTTAGGTCGAATCTTTGATATTTGGCAAAAATGGACGTGATTCTGGTTGTAACTGTAACGAAAGACGTCAGTCGTACATGAAGAGTTCTATGTTATGACATACGAAGATGATTTTTTCAGTGACATACTTTTTAATAGTAAGGAAAGCTACATACTGTTTTGTCTTTGTATATATGACACAGTGAAAATGCAACAAGAAAACCTTACTGTTATTGTCATTTTCGTCACCTTTGATAGCAACACAGTTCCTGTTAAACGTGATAGACAGTTGTTTACTGGCTAATGTGGCGGGGCGGATAGACTTGTTATCTCTTTTCAAGGCTTATGTCGCTCTCCAGTGCTCGTTGTTTCGAGGTTGTGGCAGAAGCCGAGGTGCACAGCCAGCACCTCTCTCATGATCGCAGTAGTTTTTCTTGCCTGAGGACACGCTAGCCAGGTAACACGGGGCAAGGCTCTACCACCATGACTGATTTATTCTCGTAGTGTTTTACTGTGAGCCAAGGTAATTTTTTTGTTATTAACTAGGAACAACATACTATTGATTACAACATAATATAAATTTGTGTCTATATAATCCGATATCTCATACATAAAATGAAAATTTAACTTGAATACAAAGTTAATTTGTTGAACGTGCAATACAAGCTGGAAAACGCGTGAGATTTGCTTCCAGTGTTACATGTTTGTGTGTTCTCACGTGGCAAAATTACAATACCCCGAGCAAAATAATGGTTTGTAACAGTAATCCGGATAGAATCAGAAATAACGGGGTCGCGAACCATTGAAGTAAATTTTTATGTTTATACATAATCAAGCTTTAAGACTGTCGTATATGAATGTTGAATCTGCTCTAAATGTATTTGGGTTGGGTACCTTAAGATTCTTGCATCCCAAGTTTACCAACACCCTCTAAAAGAAGATCCCCACTAGCACGAGTTTGGCGCCTCAACCTGAATGAAGTGAGATGCGAGTCTGCATGAAGCTCAGAAATACACAGCATAATGCCTTCGTGATGTAGTGGTTAACATAAGTGGCTATAAATCCACGAGCTCAGGCAGCAAGGGTCGAGACAGGCGGCGCACGGCTTCCACAGCTGTTCGAAAGGTTCCTTCAGCTGCTGCTTTTGCATGGAGGTCATGGGAATGGCACAGAAAACCAAGTAGTGCAAAAATATATGTATTAACTACTACGTTAATGCTAATAAGTGTATTGATGTTTGAGACATCTGACAATTATTCCTTATTGTTCCACAACTTCCTGCATATATGATGAAAGCTAAAACAATTTCTAACTTTGTAATTTATTTTCTGTGCAATTCTTGATTTGCCATGAAGGTAAAAGGAGCGATATACTCACTTATGAAAGTGAGTGCAGACATTCTATCCAACATTCGTCCAGCTCTTTTGCATAACGCTACAAAATTCACTGAACCAATATTCTGCAAGACCCGCAATTGGAACTTTTTGAAGAGCATGAAACTCGCTTAAAGGTTTAGATAAAAAATCAGCAATATTTGTACACTCGTGTTTCGGGGTTTGCTTGTTTGCTTTCAAATTCAATAAAAAGATTATTTTTCTTTTCTTCTCTAACTTTTCATTACTTGACTTTTTCAGGATCGAAGAATGAATCTTCACTCGTATAAAAGATCGAACAAAATTGAAAAGATGCTGAAAGCATACATTGCTTAGTATATGTCAAACAGTGGTCCAATCAGTACAGGGATACAAATAATGGTTGGAGAGCATGCGGCAGTGTCCGCCATATACATTGTAATAATTGCGTTCACGCTCATAAAGCTGGAGAGCTGGCCAAACTGAATTGTCTAATTTGTGGATAATCCAGATAGTCATTTACGAATTTGTGAAAATTACATAATGGAAAAAGGTGAAGCCTGTGATAACGAAATAACCTTTAAATTTTTGATCACAAGGAATGCCTGAATATTTGGGAACTGCAAAATGAAGGTAATACAAAGACTCGCAATACTTTTTGGCGAATCGTAGAATCGGTGAACAATGCCACGGCAAGACAAGATGTTAGGAGAACGTCACACAACGACACGTTATTTGTTTCAGTTAACTTTTGTTTCTAAAATATTATGGTGAAAGTGACTTCCAACAAGCATAAGGAACTATGGTGCACTAAAAGTTCCTAGATAACATATTGGAATCATTTATAACGACACACACACACACACACACACACACACACACACACACACACACACACACGCACACGCACACACACACACACGCACACACACACACACACACACACACACACACACACACACCGCTATCCTTACTGCTAAAGCGAAGTAGTGCGATTGATAACACTTATGTGTTTACATTAAAAAAGAAAGAAAAAGAACAGCCTCGTGGCGGCCACCACGGCAGACATTGCCAGTAGCGGGGACACAATCCTGCAAATCCTCCAGCACTCCAGTGCTGCAGCAAATGTCACATACCTGATGGTTAGGTTATGAAATCTGAATCTGAATATGAGTACCATGTTCGCGCTCGTTGCTTCCACCAGATAGTTTCACTGCTCGTGCTTGACTATTGTGTTGTAATGTCAATCACATTATACAAAGTGTTGGAGATGATAATGACTCCTTTCAATTAATAAACACTGCAAATCAATTTTGGATGATTCTATCCCACACCATCATGGTTGGGGAAACACGACAAGGTATACTATGGAGGACAAACGAAAATGATATTAGCAAGTTATTTTATTACTGTTGTAGCTCCTGTCATCAGGCCAGGCTGGTATTACTGCTTCCGCGTGAAGGCTGCCACTGAAATGAGTATCGATCATTACGGCTCGTTAAGCCCGTCTGGCTGCTCCTCACCCATTTTGCCATCTCTCCTCCTTGACTTAATTTACGAGTAAGCGGCTTACCTGCCACTTTGTCGATTCCTGCCGCGTGCAGTGGACGCAAAACTGTAAATGAGCATGAATCTTAAAAAAATAATTTTTCCACTGAAAATGCACATGGCTAATTTTTTTTTATTTCAAGAATTAAAATGCCAACTGATGAAGACAATGCATCTCCGCTTTCTTCTGTACCGCAACACCAGGCCCTGGCCACAGCAATACGCCTGCCGTATCTTGTGCAGGGTGTCCTCCCCTGTCTGCCGTGGTTCCATCTCACTTGAAATGTTGAAATTTTCCTGTCTCGTCCTCCTCCACCAATCCGCAACTTCCAAGACCTTGTCAGGCAGCCAAGTCTTTTCTCGCTCCCTGGCTTTCTGTTCTTCCTCCCACCCCTCGCGTTTCTCGCTCCTCAGCACAACACGAGCGCCGCGGCTGCTTTCCCATGAGCTGCCGTGTTTCCTTGCTCTTCTTCCGTCTTAACTCGCTTCTTCATGTCTGCTTGCCCCAACACACGTCGACTTCTCACGGCACGCAGCCACTACTCTGATGACATCACGCTGCACACAGAGGTGTCTACACACGTGCGTGCACTCATTCATTCACATGCACAACACACACACACACACACACACACACACACACACACACACACACACACACACACACACACACACACACACACACACACACACACACACACACACACACACACACACACACACACACACACACACACACACACACACACTATGCGGTGGCGTAGTGGATAAGGTGGTGAGCGTGCGATCGGGCAGACGTCCATGTGTATTGTGTAGGTTCGACACTTTGTCATTTGTCGAGTGGTTTAAAGATACCTGCGTATCACCATGGTACCCAGGTTCTAGGTGGAGGTGTAATTGCCTTGCAGCAAAAATGGGCTTGGGTGGTGATATGGGTACCACTATAAATGAAATTGCCTGCGCCGCTAATGAGTGGAAGCCGGACAGCGCTTCCCAAACTCTTCATGTATACCTACAGGCGCTATAGTCTATAACATTAAAAAACAAACAAACATAATGTTCCTGATATAGCCAAGTAAATCACTGAATGGTCTCACAAGTGAAATAAGTAGATTGTATAAATAAAGCTATTGGTGCAGAAATTTAAAGATATTTGAATAAGATGAGAAACAATGTAGAAAAAAAAAAGTAAAGACGAAAAGGTGATACCTAGTGACGTTGTGTGAAAGGAGAGCTGAATGAGTAATACTTACATGTATATAGGGAGATAAATATGGACAATGGAATTTCTCTAAAGCATGCTTTACTGCAGGGGTTGGGGCAACACTTGCATTATTGTCTTCTAAGTTATTTCCTTTTTATCTCAATGGTATCTTATTATATGTTGCGCTGAAATTTATGACATAACTAAATGTTGATCGCGTCTCCTAGTCCCGGCCCTTTAGCAGCAGCAGCAACAACAACAGCAGCAGCAGCAGTAGTGCACAGTTAGCAACTCGATATCTCCTCCTCAGGGTTGGTGAGGCAAATGTAGGAACCTTGTCGTCCATACAAAATGAAAGTGAAAATAGTAGTCAATACAAAACCACAAAATTATGATAAATTCTTGGCCGCTTTTAAAGAAACATGCCAATTTCAAGTGTCAGACCAACAATGAATAATGTAGGAAGGGAAAGACCGATTTTTTTTTTGCGTTGGTGAGTTTTGACAGCTAAATTTTCAAGAATGATCTTGTGCTGTCTTCCACGCCTTGCCTCTGTGTCTACAATGCCTATATAGCATTTCAAGCTTATTCCATTGCCCCCTCTACCTTTCTTTCCCTACGTAACTAGAAACATTGAGACAAGCCTCAGGTTGTGTTTGAGATGCCACACTCTTTGCTATACATCTTTTAATTGTAACTTTCAATAGACATGACGAGTGATAAGTAGACATCTTAGTGATTTATTTTCTCTTTCCTTTTACTCAAATAGAAGAATTTTATGGTGGAGGCCAGCACTCCGTCACGAGAAGAGCGCCGCTGAGTTCAGAGCTCAGAGAGGGATGAAAAGAAGCTCCAGTGTATGGGATTATTTCTTCACCCTTCATAACATTTCTATAGGCATATGTTATCATGGATAACATTTGATATAATTTTTTGTGTGTGTTTCAACGGTATGAAATAAAACTGGTGTTGGTGGACCAGCGTATCTTTCTCCACCAAAGAATACATTATGCTTCCCTTTATCTATTTACTATATAGGTATGTATGTACTATGCATGTATGTACGTATAATTCATTGTAAAAGTCTCTTCTGTACTCTTTTCTACATGCATGAATTGTAAATAATTGTTCAATATCACGTAGAAGAATATCACTATCATATAATTTCATAAGGAAGGCTACTTATCTACTTATCGTAATCAACTGACGAAAACAACAATAACGGCAACAACAATGACAATAATAAAAAAAACAAGGACAATAACAGTAGTAACATCAACAGCAATAACAACGTGATAATGATAATAATAATAATAATAATAATAATAATAATAATAATAATAATAGTAATAATATTAGTGATGATAGAGATAGAGAAAAGATTTAGCCAATACGTCGATAGTTTGAAAGATTATATCAGTTATCCTCTTTGAGAATAGACAGAATGTAGGCTAAATTCACCTTAAAGGAAAATTGCGTAGACGTTAACAGACAGCTGGTACATTTTGATCAGGCTGGGGCAAATACTGAGGCACAGTTTCAAGGAACAAAAGTAGGGAGGGTTAGGGGCAACAAAGGCATGAAAGTCATCATTAAGAAAAATGTTAATGAGGCATGAAATAGTCGGAGGGCGGAGAAGAGGGAGGAGCAAACCCGGAATCATACAAAATTGGAACCTTGCATCTCGTCCTCCAGTTATTAAAAAAAGGAAAGAAGAAAGATCTACTACAAATATCTGGTCTTTTCTGCTCGGAGTGCCCTGTATAACAAATGACGGATGGGAAGAACTTTGTGCCTTGGCGCATAATCCTGACACATATGACAATGACATTAAGCACGAAGAACTTTTGCACAGGCTTGTTGGTGAGCTGAGTGTGGCGATTTAGGCTCCTGATATTTCTGTCATTACAGTATTTATCTGTATCTTTAGCTTACCAAAAGGTAAGAAAACGTGTCGTGAATTGTAATAACAAGGTTTATTGAAACTACTTTTAGTATAAGCGGATATATTTAGAATGTGCATTGGCAGCACTTTCAATTCCCGAACGATGGTGCTCTCCTTCATTGCAAGGAGACAAGAGGTAGATTCATATTTTGTTGCTCAAATATCAGCCTGCCTGTGGTCTCCACCGTGAGGTTACCGAAGGCAGTAAACTGTTGCAGGATTTCTGAGGGCTTATTGTGCACCAAGAAGCAAGTTCCCGAGGGATTTAGAGGCAGCTGCGTCCATTTATTCGGCTGGGGGTTTATTTTTGTTTGTTTCACGCCGGTAGCTGAAATATGTTCAAACTCTCCCGGCCCTTATTGTTGCAAAGTTTGCTTGTGATATACGAAGGCTATGCTCCTCCAGCTGGTTGACTCAGCCTTGCCTATCCCTGCCAGCCTGCCTCCCCTCCCTCACCCTCTCACTCCCTTGTACCCCCTATCTTCCCCTTCTTCCTCTTTGCCTCCACTTTTCCCTCTCTCTTTGAGCCTGCGTTCCGCCTGCCTATCTTCCTCTCGCCTTTCCACCACGCCTCCCTCTGCTTGCACACTGCTCTGCCTCTTCTTTCTCTAGTCTGCCCGTCTTCTTCCTTCAACCAGCCCATCTGTCTCCGCAAGGTCTTCCCAACACCTCCCTCCTATCTTCCTCCTCTTCCTTCCAGCCTGCTCTCCTTCACCTCGCCGGCAGGTCTTGCTTTCCTTCTCTTTTTCTCTCCCAGGCGATTGCAAGCAGGCTGCCTGTGCGTTTCCTTTCACACACTGGCTCCAGAAACAATTTCTTTTCT
>NC_059292.1:34064042-34069042 GCF_017591435.1 Portunus trituberculatus | reverse complement strand
TTCCATTACTCAGGTAAATTTAATGCTATGCCTCTGTATATGCTCACTCTTTCTGTGTATATGCTCACTCCTCAGAGAGAGAGAGAGAGAGAGAGAGAGAGAGAGAGAGAGAGAGAGAGAGAGAGAGAGAGAGAGAGAGAGAGAGAGAGAGAGAGATCAAGTGGTGTCAGTCTGAGGAGAAGGTAAGGAATGAGATGGAAGTTATTCTTGCCCCAAAAGTTATTCAAGGCTGGCTGCTTCTCCTACTCCTGACGGGGACTCGTTCGTTCCCTTGTCTTTCACCCTGACTGGAAATTGCTGTGCGGAGGGGAAGGCAACACGAATAAGGGCGCGGGGAAGCAGGAGACGGGAGTGAGATATGCAGGCGAGAGAGAGAGAGAGAGAGAGAGAGAGAGAGAGAGAGAGAGAGAGAGAGAGAGAGAGCGAGAGCGAGAAAGGCTGAACGAAACAGAGCAGAGGAGCTGACACGGAAGGCAAGTGTGAATGATAGAGAGGAATAGGAACAGGAAAAGAGGGAGGAGCAACTTATAAAAGAAGACGAAAAAACATCCATGTCAAGAAGGAAATAAGAATCTTTGATGGAAGCACGTAATACATTTTTTCTTATTCTTTCCTTATAATAACACTGTTTCTTGCTTTCTCGGTTTCTTGGTCTTAATTCAGCTGTGGATTATTACCTTTTAGTATGTCATTTTGCTCCTTTTTTTTCTCTCCAAGTGTCAGTCTCCTTCAAAAGGGAGTTGTGTCCTTTTATTTCCTAAGTCTCTCTCTTCGCCACCTCGCGGACACCATTTCGTACTCCAGGTTGTCAGGCGCCCATTCTCCTTCCTTTTTCATGCTTTTCTGCTGTCCTCTCTTTCTGGATGTCTGTTTGTGTGTATGTTCGCTTATTTTTTTGGTTCTGTTGTGTGTGTGTGTGTGTGTGTGTGTGTGTGTGTGTGTGTGTGTGTGTGTGTGTGTGTGTGTGTGTGTGTTGCTCCCAGCCAGTCAGCCAATCTCGTGAATTTTTCAATTTATAGCTGTCATTCTGCATATTAATCTGCCGTTTTTCTGTTCTATTTTTCGCTACCATCTCTTCTGACCCCCTAACCCTCCCTGCCACCACACACACACACACACACACACACACACACACACACACACACACACACACACACACACACACACACACACACACACACACACACACACACACACACACACACACACCGAGTAGTGTAGTGGTTAGCACGCTCGACTCACAATCGAAAGGGCCCGGGTTCGAGTCCCGGGAAGCGGCGAGGCAAATAGGCAAGCTTCTTAATGTGTAGCCCCTGTTCACCTAGCAGTAAATAGGTACGGATGTAACTCGAGGGACTGTGGCTTCGCTTTCCCTGTGTGTGGAGTGTGTTGTGGTCTTAGTCCTACCCGAAGATTGGTCTATGAGCTCTGAGCTCGCTCCGTAATGGGGAAGACTGGCTGGGTGACCAGTAGGTGACCGTGGCGAATTACACACACACACACACACACACACACACACACACACACACACACACACACACACACACACACACACACACACACACACACACACACACACACACATCTCCACACGCCTCGACACCCACCATCACTCTTTATGGAACTCTTCCTTTCCTCAATATATAACTTTGTCCACTAAACTCCCCAAGATGAGCGTCTCCTCCTCTGTTAATCAACTCTCTCCTTGACGTACTTTAATATAAGTTTCTCTTCCTCCTTTGCTCTTTCGTCCGTCTGTCTCTGCCTTCTCCTCCTTATCCTTCGCTTCTTTAACAGCTTTTTGTCACAGATTTCCGTCATTTTCCCTCTTTGATGGTACCCACGCGGTTCCTCTTATTCAATCTCGTATCTTCGCCTTCCTGCCTCCCAATCTCCTGGCTCGCTTTTTACTGCAGCGCACCCTCGCCCCTCTAATGCTTTGTCCCTTGTGCCTCTTAGCGGTAAAAGGTTTGATTTGGGGCGCTTACTTTGAATCTTTGTCTCATATTTGCCCTGTTATGTGTGTGTGTGTGTGTTGGGAGAGAAGGGTGTGGAGTTGAGGGGAGAGAGAGAGAGAGAGAGAGAGAGAGAGAGAGAGAGAGAGAGAGAGAGAGAGACCCCACAGAGACGAGTAGAGAGGCATACATATATTTATACAGTTAGACGGACATATGGACACACACATATTCATATTTCATATTTCCATCACGAACGGTATATATCTTTTTTTCCACTCAATTTCGTTTCCAGTTGCCTATTTGCGAAGCTGAGGGTCGAGGTGCTCTGAGAGTGGGTCGGTAGACACGTGGGAATGGAGGGACTAGTGATGAATTAAAATAGACATTGAAAACACTGAGGAGACCAGCCTGCCGTCCTAGAGATGTTCTGCTGGAATAATGTGCGTATATTGGTTGGTGTCATCGTTTTTATTGGCTTCACTGAGATAGGACGTTATGAGAGTGTAGTGAAAAATAAAAAAAGAAAAAGAGAAAAAGTCTCATAGATCGAAAAAAAGAGTTTTGAAAGATATCCACATAGCTTTTTCGACACACACACACAAACACACACACACACACACACACACACACACACACACACACACACACACACACACACACACACACACACACACACACACACGCACACGTACCTGGAAGCACCATACACGTATGCAATAATGCTGAGTCTATAAGCACCAGACCAAGATCCAATAGCTGACTGACCATTGTTATAGTAGCAACCTAAGCTTCTCCCTTCCACCAGACTCATATAAAAGGGCAATGTAATACTATCTCGAGAGCAAGATAACATAAAAAGAAAAATAATAATAAAGGGTCGGCTGCTGTGTCAGGAGGAGGACGAGGCGGTCATTCAAGTAACCGTGTGGCAATTTTCCCTGCGGGCACTCTCTTGTGCTCGTATTTCTGTGTTGTTAGAGTTCAGTACTAATAAAATTGTATTGCTATTTCTTGTTGGGTGTTTGCAGAGTCGGAAACTCAAGACACACAGACACACACACACACACACACACACACACACACACACACACACACACACACACACACACACACACACACACACACACACACACACACACACACACACACACACACACACACACACACACACACACACACACACACGTACGTCATTGCCGACACACATTATTGGCCAGGTTGGTATTTTCCCATATTCCTTCCATATATTTGTCGTCACCGTCCTGCGCATCTCTGCTTCCAGTAATCTTGAGTATTATTTACGATAATTTTCCACGTAAGCGTCACATAAAGTTTTCCTCCAGCCTCTTCCCTTTCACTTACCCGACACACTTTGCAAACTTTCCGCTGCGGTCTAGATTTTCATACGAAGCCTCCGGCGACTCTCTCTCTCTCTCTCTCTCTCTCTCTCTCTCTCTCTCTCTCTCTCTCTCTCTCTCTCTCTCTCTCTCTCTCTCTCTCTCTCTCTCTCTCTCTCTCTCTCTCTCTCTCTCTCTCTCTCTCTCTCTCTCTCTCTCTATATATATATATATATATATATATATATATATATATATATATATATATATATATATATATATATATATATATATATATATATATATATATATATATATATATCTCTCTCTCTCTCTCTCTCTCTCTCTCTCTCTCTCTCTCTCTCTCTCTCTCTCTCTCTCTCTCTCTCTCTCTCTCTCTCTCTCTCTCTCTCTCTCTCTCTCTATATATATATATATATATATATATATATATATATATATATAGAGAGAGAGAGAGAGAGAGAGAGAGAGAGAGAGAGAGAGAGAGAGAGAGAGAGCTGTGATGAACTGCAGGTCACACATTAATTTGAAAGTGGCCTAAACAGTGGCCAGCATCTGTAGGTGTGTCTCCATGGGTTGCGTTAAGGATTTTTTCACCAAGGCACACAATGAAGGCCGTGACATGCAGGGGAGGTCACAAGTGTCCCCTTCCAAGGCTGTCCCAGTTAGTTGTCATTAATTAACTAACCTTCAAGGGAGAGGAACAGTAGGTTGGTGTGTGCGCGCCTGCCTCCGCTCCCTGACTGGAACCTTGTCACGTGGATTCTTAATGAGGTTTGCTAACGACAACATGATAGTCTCTCTCTCTCTCTCTCTCTCTCTCTCTCTCTCTCTCTCTCTCTCTCTCTCTCTCTCTCTCTCTCTCTCTCTCTCTCTCTCTCTCACACACACACACACACACACACACACACACACACACACACACACACACACACACACACACACACACACACACACACACACCCGGTAGCTCAGTGGTTAGAGCACTGGCTTCACAAGCCAGAGGACTGGGGTTCGATTCCCTGGCCGGGTGGAGATATTTGGGTGTGTCTCCTTTCACGTGTAGCCCCTGTTCACCTAGCAGTGAGTAGGTACGGGATGTAAATCGAGGAGTTGTGACCTTGTTGTCCCGGTGTGTGTTGTGTGCCTGGTCTCAGGCCTATCCGAAGATCGGAAATAATGAGCTCTGAGCTCGTTCCGTAGGGTAACGTCTGACTGTCTCGTCAGAGACTGCAGCAGATCAAACAGTGAAACACACACACCCACCTAGTAATCTGGAAACTTACCAGCGGCATCCTGTATGTGTGTGTGTGTGTGTGTGTGTGTGTGTGTGTGTGTGTGTGTGTGTTTACTTTCAAATTCATAATTATCATCAATTTTTTTCTCCACACTAACTTTGCTTTTCAAGACTCCAGGTTTCTTTCCTTGGTTCATCAATAATCCTGAGTGCCGTCGTGGATGCCATTACTTAGAGAGTACACTGCGAGTTTTCTACTTTTCTGAATTTTTTGTCTCCTTTTTCAGCCAAAGTTTCTCTACGAAAGTGACTTGTCGGGAAGGAAGGAGTAAACTAACGAAGATTTCTCTCTTTCATGTCTTGGAGCCGTTCAGGCCACGCACAAGAAAGACGTACACATGGATATTACATTTGCAACACGCACTTTTACAGATGGCCATACAGCAG
>NC_059292.1:34036542-34056542 GCF_017591435.1 Portunus trituberculatus | reverse complement strand
GTGGTCATCGGGTGAGGCCTGGTGTTCTTCATTGTACGGTTTTGTTCGTGGATTTGTTGAGCTTGTCTTTTATGTTGGGGAATGTGGTGGCACTAGACAAGCTGGAAGGAAGAAGGTTGAAGGTAAGACAGAGAGTGAGATGGAAAGATTGTTTATTAGGGGAAGATAGTACAACATAAGAGAATAATTTGAGAAGACTCGTACATGGCTCAAACTCGTGACTCTCTAGGCAAGCAGCTGAAAAAAATATAGTTCAGTTTGTGCCTTATTGTATTGCAGCTTTGCGTCTAACGGGAAGCTCAGGACACCTCTGTTTGAGTGGTCTTTGTCAGGTCCTTTCCCTTGTGCACCTTGCTGTGAGCCGCCTTGGTGATGGACGGTGGCAGGTGTGAATGATGCAAGGGATGATATTGCGCCCCCGTTGTACCGACAGTGGAACACGCTATCAGGCTTCAGCATAGTGTCATAAATCTGTGGCGTATCCCGAGCTGAGCTGACTGAGTTTTCTTAATACACATAATTGTTTCATTGTCTGTTGCAGTGTCTTGAAATGGTCAGCTGTGACTCGATGATCCTTTCATGCTTTAGTAATGCACCACCTTTTAGTATTTTACTGTTTTAATTGTGTAACAGGTGTGAATCTTAATGATCCCTGTTTAAAGGAAGGTTATTGTTTTTATTATTTAATGATGATCGCGAGGCAGCCAGTGCGTCACCACCACACTCGCTCCTGTAAGGGAGCAGGGTCGAGTCCATCTCCGGAGTGAGCAAACATCGAGGATATGAAGCAGGAATGTGACGTAGTAGAATGCATCTGTGTAAGTTAGTGCCTTCATTAAGTGTGATTTTCTGCTAATGAGCGCAAGATGATTGATAGCTTGGCAGGGGACGGTGGCGAGGCTGCACTAGGGAGGAATGGAGCCCAGCACATTATATTCTTTCCTATTTAAAATTATTTTTTCTTTTACTTACATTCATCATCCTCATTTGTCTTAACCATCGAGGAGACTGTAGGAAAGAGCTCAGACTCACGTGGGGGGAGGCAGGGCGGCCAATCAGCAGGTGTGTTCTCTTCGAGGTGGGTGAAACGCAGCGGCGTCTTTGTGGTGTGTTGTTTCTTGGCGGACCAGAGCACACCGGCGGGGCGGGACGGGGCGGGGCGGGACGCAGGTATTGTGCTGGTGTTTGTTTGTTTGCGCCTGTTTTACTTGGTAGCGTGCCGCCGTGCCGTGAAAAGAAAATGCTGTGTTGTGTTTGTGAGGAAGGGCGGGATGAATGAGACAGAGAGGATGTGAGGCAAGATGATATGAGGAAGACAATGAGAGTGAAGAACAGGAGGAGGAGGAGGAGGAGGAGGAGGAGGAGGAGGAGGAGGAGGAGGAGAAGGTGGTGGTGTGGTAATGTGGTGGTGGTGGTGGTGGTGGTGGTGATGGCATCAGCAGTGAAGGAGAGACTGAGATGAACCGGATTGGTGTTGTCCTCTCCGTATTTCTTACCTCCTGATATATATATATATATATATATATATATATATATATATATATATATATATATATATATATATATATATATATATATATATATATATATATATATATATATATATATATATATATATATATATATATATATATATATATATATATATATATATATATATATATATATATATATATATATATATATATATATATATATATATATATATATATATATATATATATATATATATATATATATATATATATATATATATATATATATATATATATATATATATATATATATATATATATATATATATATATATATATATATATATATATATATATATATATATATATATATATATATATATATATATATATATATATATATATATATATATATATATATATATATATATATATATATATATATATATATGTATATAAGATGCTCACACACCCTCCCATCTGCGCGCGCGCGCACACACACACACACACACACACACACACACACACACACACACACACACACACACACACACACACACACACACACACACACACACACACACACACATCAGTGGCTGCTCACTCTTATTCATTGCATAAAATCATAAACAAAGGTGAAGATAGAATGAAAATAATACGCATTTCAAAGATGTTCCCAGCTAGTGTTGAAATCGATATCACTTGTATTGTTTCTCGTACTGGTCAAGCTTAAACATGCCAACTTGCTAATAATTTGACACTGAAGTGCTTAAAAAAAAAATTAATAGATACACTAAACATTCCATTTTTCTTCTGTATGAGAGCAGGAGGGAACGATAGCCGGCACCACCTTCCCGGCTGGTAAAAAGCGCCTCTCGTGTGATATTAAAGTTCTGTTTGTTCTGTCTGTACGAACTGAAGTCGTAAAAAAAATATGTATGATCTGCTGACGTGTGTGTGTGTGTGTGTGTGTGTGTGTGTGTGTGTGTGTGTGTGTGTGTGCCGAGTTATGACTCAGGAGTTGTAGGAGTGGCATTGGTTTGGTAATGGCTTTGGTGTGGCGGCACGGAGCAGTTAAGGTCGCCCATGTGCTGAATTATTGACGCTGTTAGTATTAACGGCAGAACTGTTCCTAAAGCTAAGGGTCTCAACACACACACACACACACACACACACACACACACACACACACACACACACACACACACACACACACACACACACACACACACACACACACACACACACACACACACACACACACACACCATACAGCACTACCCTCACTCAAGACAACAACGAGGGGACATCAGAGAGGAGCAGGTACAGTACACACGGTCTTGATCAACAGTGGATTAACAGATACTGGCTTCCACAATACCTAGCCTTAAGTCTCAATATTAAGTCCACCTGAGCAGTGCAGAATCTAAAATAAAGATCGGATAACTATTGAAGAAAATACAAAACACAGTAGAAGAGAGAACAGAAGGTGACTAGACTTTTGACCACGCATAAAAGAATGTGTAGTGGAGCGAACACAGACAGGCGGAGAGGCAGAAGTGAAGGTTTGGTGCGCCTCGCTGATAGCACAAGGGAGTTATAAGATACGAATCTATATCGCAGAACAGGAGGGAGGATGTTTCTTTGTCTTGCCCTTTCTGGAGTTGCCTTCATCTTTACTTGGTTGGCGTCTTGTTCTGAAGGAAATAAAAAAATAGGGAAGTGTTCTTGGTTGCATGCATACGTGTGGATAGAAGTGTATGAGTCCTTATTCATAGGCTAGTGTAGCATTGTGTTACCAGGACGTTGGGTGAAAGTCGTGTTGAAAAAGTGTGGTGTGAAAGCTTGACCGTTTGTGTTTCGTTTCACATTTTTCTGTCTTTTCTAAGTTTTTGCATGATATACCATGAGTTTTTGTCCATTAGCAATGTGCGTATATTTCTCTTTGTTGTTTCTGTGTTTTTGCTTCCTCGTTTTATTTATTTATTTTTCTCCTACCTTCCATCCTTTCCTTCCCCCCTTTTTCCTCCTTCCTTCCATCCTTCCTCTCTCTCTCTCTCTCTCTCTCTCTCTCTCTCTCTCTCTCTCTCTCTCTCTCTCTCTCTCTCTCTCTCTCTCTCAACAGTTTACATTGACATGGTCGTAATAGTCATTGTGTTGAAGGATGTACATGAGAAACACCACTGTAGTATGTATATGAATTAGCCACAACCACAGCCACGCATTTTGCTTTAGTGGTGGAAGGTTAAGAAATCCAAAGAAAAAAGAAAAGCCTGGTGCTGTCTCTCTTCTCTTAATTGTAAATGAAGCGAAATGTTTCTCTTTTTTTTATAAGGGATTGTAACTGTCATTAATGTTATTATTTTTCCTCTTCCTTCATCACATTATGCTGTAAAACCTCCTCATCATTACAGCTTTTTCATGTTGTATTGCTCCATACCGTAATTTCAAACACACACACACACACACACACACACACACACACACACACACACACACACACACACACACACACACACACACACACACACACACACACACACACACACACACACACACACACACACACACACACACACACACACACACACACACACACACACACACACACACACACACACACACACACAGAGAGAGAGAGAGAGAGAGAGAGAGAGAGAGAGAGAGAGAGAGAGAGAGAGAGAGAGAGAGAGAGAGAGAGTTTTTGTGTCTTTATGATCTGCTGCTTATACTACTACTACTACTACTACTACTACTACTACTGGTGTTGGAGGTGGTGATGGTGATGGTGGTGTTGATGGCGCTATTATTACTACGGGTAGTGTTGATTATGTTAATAATGTTTTGATGAAAAAATAATAGTTGTGATGATAACACTGCGGTGTAACGCAACGAGGTGGAAGCGTCCCATAAAGAGCAACAATCTGAGCAAAGGCAGCTTTGTAAATGTTATTTGTTCCTATTTTATATTTTTTTTTATTGTCATCTATTATGTTAGGGATTACAGAGAGAGAGAGAGAGAGAGAGAGAGAGAGAGAGAGAGAGAGAGAGATACGTTACCTTGGCTTCGTCTTGTGGCAGCAGAGGTGCGTGGCGTGTGTGGCGTCCACGCTACAACGCAGGGAGGGAGGCTGTCTGTATGAAGGCTGTTGGCTCGGAAGTCTTTCTTTTGAAAGTGTATACCTTTGCCGGCAGGAAGAGAGGAGTGGTGAATGCCGCTCAGGCAGGTCAATACACGGTGCTGGACAAACAGAGCGGTGTTACTGTTGACTCCGGGATATTGTAGGGACACGCGGAAAGTTTTGGCCATATAGGTGTGCTTCCTAAAGCTTTGCTCTTCAGCAGTAATGCATCGGTAGCACGACTGAGTCACGTACTCCATGGATATGAAGGATCTTTGGTGTGTCTTACACAGTGCAATACATCAAGGTGCAACGTGTCTTGTTAAATATTTTGCGTACCAAGAAGATAGTAACCATTCAGACCAAAGCTCTCATTCACTTCGAGTTTTCACTGCCATTGGCAAGTCCATTATTGTATCCGCTGTGTTGAGTGGAACTAAAAATCACGAACACTCGTTTACCGTCGCCGAGCTGACCTTTACGTGAAGAATGGTACCACGGCATGCAATTGTTGACAACGCCACCACTATCAATGACTTCCGTTATCACTACCCTACACTGTCTTACTTATTATTAATTATTAATGCTATCAGTCGTCAGTGAATCTAGATGGCAACCAGATAGAAGTTGTGATTAGCGTGTTATATCTAACTTAATCTTAAGACAGTATGAAAGGCCAAGGGTGAGGCTTGACGGTGGTGTGTCGTGTGGAAGGCAATCATCAATATGGATGTGACGCGCAAGGTTAAATAGGTTAGAGGCAGCGCCTGGTCGGCGAGGGAGGTGGTGGAGGGTGAGAAAGCTCCAGGCGCGAAGAGGCACTATGCAGCTTTGAGCCACCTCACAACTGCTTGCTGCTTGATGGACCTTTTTGAAGCTGACTTGTGAATGAATGCAGTTGTAAATGGCAACTATGCGGTCCTAATACCCGAAATAACTAGCCTTCTCTGTATGTATTTTATAATTGATTGGTTGAATAATTTCTTATTTTCTACTAATCTTTTAGTGTTTCTGCATCTTTCTTCTAACATCTAACATGGTACAGTGAGTGGAAGGAGATTTCAAGATTATTTTCATATTTTTTACAAGTTAATAAAAATTCAACATCATTTACAAAAAAAGAAAAGGTAATCTGGTCTTTCATTTACTGGTAATAATCCTTGTCGGATCCCAAAGCAACCAGGGATAGGAGCTTAGATGCTAAATTGAATTAGATATTGCTTGTTGGAAATAGTCTATACAATAGTTAGGTTAGGAAAAATAACAAATAAGTTTCAGTCTTAGTGTAGGAGTAGCATACTACATTACATTTGTGATTGTGATAGTTATAGGGAAGGACAGCAGATGGTCACTACGGGACTGACGCTCATAGGTGAGGTGAGCGAACAGAGCAGCTCCAGGCGAGACGCGATGTGCAGTGTGTGTAGAATGGCCTGCCATGGAGACACCATTGTAAGGTGTGTCTGGTGTTGTGTGTTATTAACATTATTGTTGTACACACACACACACACACACACACACACACACACACACACACATACCGCGTAGTGTAGTGGTTAGCACGCTCGACTCACAATCGAGAGGGCCGGGTTCGAGTCCCGGTAAGCGGCGAGGCAAATGGGCAAGCCTCTTAATGTGTGGCCCCTGTTCACCTAGCAGTAAATAGGTACGGGATGTAACTCGAGGGGTTATGGCTTCGCTTTCCCGGTGTGTGGAGTGTGTTGTGGTCTCAGTCCTACCCGAAGATCGGTCTATGAGCTCTGAGCTCGCTCCGTAATGGGGAAGACTGGCTGGATGACCAGCAGACACCCGAGGTGAATTACACACACACACACACACACACACACACACACACACACACACACACACACACACACACACACACACACACACACACACATTTCTCTTTCCAGGCAAATTAAAAAGATCGAATATTATATTTTGCATTTTAATTATTTTTGCAGATATCTTGAGGCTCTTGTGAGTGAATAAGTTTGTGTGGTGTGGGCGTTTTCTCGTTTTCTCGTTTGAGAGAGAGAGAGAGAGAGAGAGAGAGAGAGAGAGAGAGAGAGAGAGAGAGAGAGAGAGAGAGAGAGAGAGAGAGAGAGAGAGAGAGAGAGAGAGAGAGAGAGAGAGAGAGGTGGGGTAAAACTTATGATAGACGCCTTTATCTGTGATAATTAATCTTATGTTTTCGTGTCTTTATAACTTTGATTGAAGATGATTTAGTGTGATGCTATCTTGAGATAAGTTTTTTGTATTCTTGACCAAGTAATGATCGATGACGAATTTCTGGACGCTGTGAAAAGGCGAGGAGCAAAACTGCACGTTTACTTTAGGCAGTGAAGACCCAGCATGGGATCTTTCGTTGACCTTTCTGCTCGATAACTCACACGTGAAGGCTTTCTGGTGCAGTATCCGTAAGCTTGTTGCTTATGTAAATCTTCCCCACCACCAGGCGGAAGGAATAACAAGCACGATCACCATGCATCGTGGTGCTGAGCAGGGAATTCCAGGACCATTTGTTCGACGGTGTGTTGCTTCCAAGGATCATTTTTCGTCTGAGTTTGCACGGGTTACGCGTATTGAAGTTGTGATCGACGATTTTTCTCATTCTTGTAAGAAGAGAGAAACTGAAGAATAATTATATTTTTTGAAAGGATAACATACGGCTACATTTATTCATAGTTACATTGTAGCTATACTGTCCCACTTACTATACATCATTGTGATGTTGCCACCACTATGTTGACTGAACTGATTGGGTAAACTAACTCTACTGCAGCTTTTATTTAGTGCAGCCTTCAGTTATCAGAAAAAGTATTATTAACATGAAAATAACGATTCCTTTCATCAAGCGAAAAAAAATACCATCTTAAGGCCATTGGAAGCAAAATCGGTGTTAACCGCACGGCCCGAGTGAGCCAAAGTTCAGCGTCCCTGGTTGTTTGTCGAGCAAGAAGACATGTGAAAGAAGAAAGATGTGTGAACGTTCATTGAGCTGGAGGGGAGAGCAAGTGAGTTCCTTGAAAAAAAGTATTATAAAATGAAATACCGTCGAGTGATGCACGTACACTTCCATCATCAGAAATTATGACTCGAGTAACGTTTAATTTGTTAGGAGAAATAACTATTAATTCTAACTCCTTAGCGTCCTGAATTTTATAACAACTCGTTTCATGTAAGAAAAGGATACCCGAATGACGATCTTCAGGAATCAGACGCAATATTTACATATTTGTGGTGCTTGGGATACGTTGGTCGTGGTATCATCTATGCTGAAAGGTAAAATGTGTGTGAGTTGAACTCCATATCAAGAAATACGCTGGGAAACACGCCAGTGATATTGAGAATGGTGGTGGCAGTATTATGTCTTGAACATTTTAATTTTACATGTAAAAGAATATAAAGGCAATTGGAAGTTAGTAAGATCAGTGAAGTCAGAAGTAAAAATAATTGCATATCCACTGTAGTGATAGACTTGACTTTATCTCATTCACATTCTGTCCACCTCTCTTATGCAAACGTCAACCAGTATTCTCAACCTCTCATTCCTTTCACTGGTAAACTCTGGAACTCCATGCCTGCTTCTTTATTTCCTTTTATCTGTGACTTGAATTCTTTCAAAAGTGAGGTTATAAAACACTTCTTGAATTTTGATTTAATTCTTCATTGACTGTACTTTGTTGGGACTGGCACCTTTCTTGGTTCTCTTTTTTTTTTTTTTATAAAGTATATAAGTTTTGTTGCCCTTGGTCTTTGAGTGTATGTGAGAATTAGTGATGCAACACACACACACACACACACACACACACACACACACACACACACACACACACACACACACACACACACACACACACACACACACACACACACACACACACACACACACACACACACACACACACACACACACACACACACACACACACACACACACACACACACACACACACACACACACACACACACACACACACACAGAGAGAGAGAGAGAGAGAGAGAGAGAGAGAGAGAGAGAGAGAGAGAGAGAGAGAAACTATCCGTAAAATAAGTTGAAATAACATAATTTCACGCTTAATTAATTTGAATGAGTATATGAAGCTGTGTTCCGCTAGGCTTATTATGTAGCTCTATAGTAAATTTATTCTTTTCTATTGTTCATTTATATATCTTTTTTGAGCGAACGTGCAGCAATACCAGGAGTGGACGCCGCTGCTGCCGGGCAAGGTGCACTGATCTCCGGAGGGTTTGTTGGCTCTGTGCATTTCTAGCACATGTTTGATACTAATGTCGAGGGAAAATTTATTAGTTTTTTGGACTCTCTCAGTCTGAGGTGTGTTTTGGAGGGTTGAGTGGAAGTGGTGGTGGTTCTCGTTGTTGTTTTATCTATTTACTTTGTTAGTGGGCAGCGGTGGATGGGGCTGTGGTTGCGTTGTCAGGTGAATGGTGTAAGCCAAAGGGTACACAGTCATGAATATTCTAGTCACAGAAGGGATTGAGTCTCAAGGAAAGGCCTGTTCTATAAGTAGCACTACCAGAATGAGATCTTACAGTTACCTTATCAGTACGTATACAAACATCAGGGTTGTTAGTGGAGAAGTTATGATAAAAATGTCGTTAAGTGCAATACAATACTGTCATAGCGAACTGTTTAATTATTCTCTCACGAACTCCTTCCCAAAATAAACGTACTATTCCTGAAACTTTACAGGAATTATTAGGTACCGACGGATCTTAACTGAAAAGGTCACTCGTCACAGTCGTCACTTCTATTGTGCTATCATGACTTTATAATAGTGTGTCTGTGCACATTGTTTTTGTAATACTTCAATCAATTTACAGTCTTATGGTGAATGTGCCGTGAATATATATATATATATATATATATATATATATATATATATATATATATATATATATATATATATATATATATATATATATGGCTTGGACAGTTTTGAAAGGTATGTGCTCTGAAATTTGACTGTGTGGAGCGTCCGAAAAAGGAGAGGGGGAGATTCTATCAGTAACGAAGGGAGGGAGGAAGGAGGCCTGGCCATGTTGAATCCGACAAAACAAAAACATAACTGTCTGATCTGTATCTGACAGAAAGGTACATTTCCACAGTGTACCCTCTGGATAGCCTGTACAACAAGAAAATCCTATCAATGAATACAAGTGACTTGAGAGGCCCTTCACACTCGATAGTTGAAGAAATACAAACCTATTACAAACAGTCTTTAGTGAATTAGTACGTAATGAAACAGTATTCCGTAGCCAGCTGATGAAAAGTAGCAAGAGTTGTTTTCCCAATCCTCACACCTCTCTCTCTCTCTCTCTCTCTCTCTCTCTCTCTCTCTCTCTCTCTCTCTCTCTCTCTCTCTCTCTCTCTCTCTCTCTCTCTCTCTCTCTCTCTCTCTCTCTCTCTCTCTCTCTCTCTCTCTCTCTCTCTCTCTCTCTCTCTCTCTCTCTCTCTCTCTCTCTCTCTCTCTCTCTCTCTCTCTCTCTCTCTCTCTCTCTCTCTCTCTCTCTCTCTCTCTATTGATTTTCTGTTTTGAGAGGTAAGGTGACATTTGGCACAGGTATATGGGTCAGCCTCAGTCGCCTTCCTCTCCACATGGCCTAGCTTAGGTCTTCGGCTCTGTGTTATGAAGTCTCCTCTTCTCACCTTTAGCTAATCTCTCATGACACTTTTGTATGAGAGTCTCTATAACACACAAAGACTTAGGACACCATAATTTTTACTAAGATAAACTTATAGTCACTGGAATTCGGATGACTGGCTAAATTTGTTTCTTCTTTTATATTTTTCGTGTTTTTAGTTTGCACCTTATGACTTCATCTCTTGTCGTTGGTCTAAGCACCGGCACTCTATATTTTCATTGCCAGTAGTTCGAACTTTAGTTAATAATCGTTAGTTGTCCTCGCCACCTGAAGAAACAATATTATGTTCTCCCCATTATATTGTATTGGCGGTGTCCATTCTCGAAACTTTTCACCAGTGTCGTTAGGTTAGGTGGACTCTCACCCCAGCTCACCCCAGTCTCCCCACTAGGATCCTCCCTCGTGATATCTTTAACAAGGCAAGTTTCACCGTCGGAGACCATCACGCTTCTCACACAGGAAGCATACAGTCCACCATTCACGTGCAAGGAAAGCCCTCTCATTGTTACCTGGGACATAATCTCCATCCACCTCTTCCGCCTCCACCCAACTCTTGCTGTGGAGATAGCTTCCCTCCATGCACTGCTCTCCTCCTTATTCCCCTCTTCCTCTTCCTCTTTCTCTTTATCGTTCTCTTCCTCTTCTGCGTTCCCTTTCCCTTCCTTTTCCTCTCCCACCTGCTTTCCTATCTCATTCCTCTTCTCTTGTTGTTGTTGTTGTTGTTGTTGTTGTTGTTGTTGTCGTTATTTCTAGTCCTCCTCTCCTTAAATATGTTATAGTAGAACACGCACAAAAATAGAAAAATAAGCTAACAAAATTAATACAAATCATTTTCATTTTGCAGGTGAGTGTTTGTCTCACCATACAACGGTTTGGGTCTGGCTGGTGAGTAGAAATTTATTAAGTTTACTGAAGGAATCCAGAACGAGGATGTAGTTGGCTTTTTTTGCCTTGGAAGTGACGGCAGTAAGAACGTGATGATGGTAATAGTATTCTTTATTTTTTTAGTCTTTTGTTGCCCTTGACCAGTTTCCCCTCTTGCATGAAGAAAAATAGTGGTAGTAGTGGTAGTAGTAGTAGCAGCAGCAGCAGCAGTAGTAGTAGTAGCAGCAGTAGTAGTAGTAGTAGTAGTAGTAGTAGTAGTAGTAGTAGTAGTAGTAGTAGTAGTAGTAGTAGTAGAAGTATTATGAGTAGTAGCAGCACTAACATCACCACCACCTCTACCACTACCATTACCACTACCACTACCACTACCACTACCATTACCACCACCACCCCTGCTACCACTGCTCCTTTCACTGTGCATTGCGTTCTGGTTTGGAGCATCAATTCTTTCCTTGATCCCCTACATGACATATAAAAGTTCTCTCCCTCACTCAACAAAGTGTCGTTACCTCCACGGACACTTTTCCGCCGTCACCAACTGTAGTGAAGAGGCGACGAGTGTTTGGTGAATGTATTGACGCGGAGGGACGAGGCTGGCAGGGATGGGACAGGCGTAGGCGAGGAGAAAAGGGTGAGGGGGAGAGTGGGATGGGAGCGAGGGAAGGGAGAAGTGGCGGGGATGGGGAGGCAAAAGATATACAGGAAAAACAGGAGGAGCGACCGACTGTATTCAAATTGTATTCGCAGCGAGCTTTGTTTCACAGGGCGAGCAAGTAAAAACTCAATCAGCTCACCGTTCATCTGGGAAACCGTGTTTTACCGGAAAAGGTTGCTTGTTGCCTTTCTTCATGGTGAGGAAAGAAATAGGGAGACGAAGGATTATGATTATTTTAATGCTTATATAGCTCGTTTTCCTTCATCTCATTCAACTTTTACTCGCAGATAGGAGGAGGCAGTAGACACCTGCCTAAACGATAATTACTCCCAGTGAGGTCTAATAGCACTGGTTCAGGGTGTGCTGTGAACTCATCACTGAATATTTCCCTTTATGTCTCACAACACAAGAGGACAGTCACAGCCTGCCCTCTAAAGACAGCTCTCTTCCTTCACACAACACTACATGCATCTATATACACATACATTCTTTATGGAAAAAAAGACTCTATCATCCTATCTCTATTTAAGTTGTTTAGGGACCGGCACCTCAGTGAGACTTTTTTTTTCTATCTAAATTTTTGTTGCCCTTGGCCGGTTTTCCCCTTACATGAAAGACAATATTCATGAGCGTAAAGTCAAAAGTCGTTAGGAAGGAATTTTTTAAAACTTATCTTTCTCCCTGAACATTTCCTGTTTGACAAAGAATAACTGCGAGAAGAAAGATGATTTGGTTAATACTCGGATTTTCTTTTCTGCCAATCACTCTTGTTCAAACATCACCGCCGTGTCGAAAGGTTGTCGAGAGGAATACTTCACTTTAAAATATCGTGATCTTTTAAATGCATAATATACTCGTTCCTTTATTTCTGTGAGTGTGCAGCGGAGGAGAACAGGAGCTGCAGGAGGGACTGGGACCATCGGGTGAATATTTTATGTTTCACTTAGCGCGCCAACAAAACACTGCCGCCAGCTGGAAGTTTAGTATGTGGTAGAGAGAGAGAGAGAGAGAGAGAGAGAGAGAGAGAGAGAGAGAAAATGCTCGTCCGTGTGGAAGCACATTCGATTACACTTATTGCTTCCTCTCACGTATATTCTCTCTCTCTCTCTCTCTCTCTCTCTCTCTCTCTCTCTCTCTCTCTCTCTCTCTCTCTCTCTCTCTCTCCCCACTGTCGCAGGCACTTTTTTCCTGTTTGGGTTCCTGCGAGGCTTCGGTCTAGGAAAAATTTAGTGCACGTGGAAGTATTTTTCCCCGCGGCAATGTGTTTAAAGAGTTATCGGTCCCAAGGGTGACGGTCATCGCGATGTACGTGTGTGTGTGTGTGTGTGTGTGTGTGTGTGTGTGTGTGTGTGTGTGTGTGTGTGTGTGTGTGTGTGTGTGTGTGTGTGTGTGTGTGTGTGTGTGTGTGTGTGTGTGTGTGTGTGTGTTAATCCTTTTTCAGCTATGCTCGTCTTTTCTTAGTATTCACAGTACCATATATATAGAAAATAATGTTTGCATATTAACACATTAAGGGAGAGAGAGAGAGAGAGAGAGAGAGAGAGAGAGAGAGAGAGAGAGAGAGAGAGAGAGAGAGAGAGAGAGAGAGAGAGAGAGAGAGAGAGAGAGAGAGAGAGAGAGAGAGAGAGAGAGAGAGAGAGAGATTTTACTTTTCCATGCTACCTAACAATAAGAAAATAAATGCCCAGAAGTATAAAATGATTAAGTGAAAATAAAACGTGTGTCAGTGAAGCGCTAATCATCCACCTTTGTTGTTTTCACTTAAATCCTGCAACATCATTCGTAACATTACTTCATTTTCCCTTCCTTCTTTGCAGCATAATAAAGTTACTCGTTGTCTTACCCTTGTTTCCCTCGACTAGTGCTCCCCACAATGCGCGGTTTCCTTCCTCTCACCCTCACTCTAACTCGATTATTCGTTTATACCTCTTTGACCTCTTTCCCGCCTCGCCCTCCCGTTAAACCTTACCTCCTCTGTTATCTCCTCAGCACATACTCTCTATACATACTCTTGAAGGGATGCCATATATACGTATACATACATACTTATATTAGAAAGAGAAGAGTTTTATAATCTCTCTCTCTCTCTCTCTCTCTCTCTCTCTCTCTCTCTCTCTCTCTCTCTCTCTCTCTCTCTCTCTCTCTCTCTCTCTCTCTCTCTCTCTCTCTCTCTCTCTGTCTGTCTGTCTGTCTGTCTGTCTGTCTGTCTGTCTGTCTTTCAGATACCTGTTACCTCTCCGTCTCTCCAGTTTTGCTCAGTTTCCCTTTTCTAGCTTTATAAAATACTTCCGTTTCAGCTTTTCCTTGTTCTCCTTTCCTTTTTTTCTTTCTCAATGTTTCTATTTTTGCTTTTTTCTCACATCACTTTCCTTTCATCCTTAGATATTCCCCTTATTCCTGCATTTTTTCTCCTTTTTTTGTTCTATCTTTCTTCTTCCCTTCCCTTCCCTCCTCCTCATTTTCTCTCATCTCTTCCCATCTATTCTTTTTTTCTTTTATTTTCCTTCTGTGGCGTTTACCTTGTTCGTTTTTTTTACTCGTATTTCTCTTTCCCTTCTCCACTCGTTCTTTTCCTTTTTTTTCGTTTTTTTTCCTTGTTCGCTTGTTACGGAAAGTTAATATAAAGACTCAGAAGAAAACATAAAAATGATTATTACCGCAAACCACCACCACCACCACCACCACCACAACAACAACCGCCGTGGTACAGTGGAACCATGCGCACTTTGGGGTCCGAGGGGTCTCCAAGCGCACAGGTTCGAATCCTGTCCACGGTCTGAGTGTAGGTTGGGCTTTCTCACTCGGGGCGACGGTTTCCTAGCGGGTGGGCTTTGAGATAGGAGGTACCGCAAAAAGTATCCCCTTTAGCCCATAAATTCCCGTGAAAAGCCCACATGGTATAAATAAAAACAACTACTACTTCTACAACAGTTAATTAATACTTGCTTGAGGAAGAGGAAGAGGAAGAGGAAGTTGACTCAATACGAGGCGTAGAAATATAAGTGTCATAAGAAATTGAACTGAAAAAGAAAGTAAAAAACAAATCTTCAAACCAGAAACAGGAAGGAAATAAAAGTCTAATTTTTTTTTTAACTTTTACAGCGTTGTTTAAAGAATTCTGGAACTGACTATTTACGAATTGAGTCTGTGAAGTGGACACACACACACACACACACACACACACACACACACACACACACACACACACACACACACACACACACACACACACACACACACACACACACACACACACACACACACACACACACACACACACACACACACACACACACACACACACACCTTCTTTTTCATGTGTTTTTACATTACATTTACTTTTATCTTTCTATCGTCTTGTTGGTGACTTTTGACCCAACAATCTTTACCAATTCCTTCTCGTTTGTTTTTATCCTGTCTCCGTGTTTTTTTCTTCCGCCTTGTTGCTCATCCTTGTTAGTGACATGTCTCTAATTTTTCACAGCGCCTGTCGCCTTTTTTGTCTGTCGTCGTCCTATTTGTGTCCTATCCGTCTGTTGTTTATCTCTGTCTTAATTGGTTTGCTGTTTTTCTTATCTCTGGTATTTTTTTTTGTAATCAACCTTTATTAGAAATTGCGTTGTTCTTCTTCTTCTTCTTCTTCTTCTTCTTCTTCTTCTTCTTCTTCTTCTTCTTCTTCTTCTTCTTCTTCTTCTTCTTCTTCTTCTTCTTCTTCTTCTTCTTCTTCTTCTTCTTCTTCTTCTTCTTCTTCTTCTTCTTCTTCTTCTTCTTCTTCTTCTTCTTCTTCTTCTTCTTCTTCTTCTTCTTCTTCTTCTTCTTCTTCTTCTTCTTCTTCTTCTTCTTTCCTTCTTCGTCTTCGTTTTCGTCTTCGTCTTTGTCTTACTCCTCTTCCTCTTCTTCTTCTATCAGCATCGTTATTCCATTCTTTCCCCTGCTCGCTCTTTTATGATGCATATCCTCATCCATCCTTCTCCGGCACTTCAAGCTTAGTGACTTATGAATATGTGATTCGGCTATGAATATTTCTCTTTGAATAGGATTATTTTATTTCATATGGTTAAAGATGATTCATAACCGAATGGCAAACCGTGGCACCTCAGAGTTTGATTCTCACCTGTGATTCACCATTTCGTTATTTGTTCACGATGGGAATGAAGACGGTGGTGATGGTGGTGATGGTGGTGCATGGATGGCTGCTAAACTGTCTTGCCCTGACTTTTCTGTCACTGTTGGTAATGGCTGATTTCAAGTCGTGGTAGTGTTTTAAAGGCCAAGCGTCCTTTCCTAGGCATCTTCCTTCATTGTGTCTCTGTTGTTGTGTTGTATTCAGGAAGTGTGAGGGAAAAAGATACACGTTCGTAGCTTTAGACAGAGCGACCGACTGACTGACTAACCACCTCTTTCTCTCCTAACAAATAACAGGCACTGCTGGTGGGCGAGGGGTGTTGGATGCCAGTCAATCAGGAAGGATGACAGATACAATTCACGTGACTGTTTGTGACAACCATCATAGGAAGAAAGAGGAGAGAGGATGATGTCTCATTGGACGGATGGGTCCTAGGGAAAGCAGGGAAAACGTTGTCTGGGAACAGATATGTGCTGGGATAGGTTTGGTACGTCAGCCTCACATTGGGCCTGTGTTACGTGCTATGAAGATACAAATACATCGGTTATAAGATGGAGTGTTTTAGGTGCAATGTCTTTTTTTGTATAGTATAAGCCATGACAGGTGACTTGAGACACAGAAACAACAAGTGTATGGGGTGAGTGCCAAGGTGTGACCACCTGGAGTGAGAGTTTGGCCGTGTTTTCGCTTCTTTCCTGAGAGTTCTTCCTTAATAGACAAGAGTTTTCAAATTAATCTCATTAAAGTTGTAAGGAAGTGCAGAGTTTTTACGTATAAGCTAATTTCCTCATATTTTTTAAGTGTTTCAGTTATGTTTTAGTGTATTTTATTAAGTGTATATCGTTTTTTATATATTCCTGCAATAGGTTCTCATAGTCCTCATGCATGGCAGAAGAAAGATTTACAGGAAACAATAACATTATTTAAAAACCTTCTCGTGGTGTGTGTGTGTGTGTGTGTGTGTGTGTGTGTGTGTGTGTGTGTGTGTGTGTGTGTGTGTGTGCGCGCGCGTAATAAGCTTTAAAAGTTATTTATTGTGAACGATGGTGAAAAACAGTGTCGTCGTCTTCCTCCTCCTCCATGCCAGCAAAAGGTGGAAAGAGTGTGGGGGGGGGGAGGAGGCTTATTCTTTGCTGTCCTATTTTTCTTCTCTGTAGCTAGTTAGAAGCAGTTACCAAGCAGCCTTGAAAGGACCAAAAGATGTGTTACGGTTTAGCTTTTCTTTGTATTCCTTTTATTTCCTCTCTTCTCATTCTCTTCTCCCTCTTTCCCATCTTTTCTTTCTTCCTTCTTTTCTTCTTTTCCTCTGTTTTTCTCTCCTTTTACTTTTGTCCATCTCCTATAACTCCTCTTTTTCCTTCTCCTTTACTTCTGTCAGAACTTAGTGAGTTAGGAGATAAGAACAGAAAAAAAGAAAGTTGGCAAAGTCGTGCCGGTCTTGGTGACTTGAGTGAGTGTTGCCCTGGTGAAGCAGAGCAGCGTTAAAACCGTTCTGGGTATTTAAAACGTTGTAGAATGAAAATCTGACTAGAAAGTATGAGATGAGTTTGAGATTCAGCACGAACATTTATTCTTATCCTTTTTTCTCGTCGTATTTTCTTTTACTTATTTTTTTTTTTTTTTATGAACAGTAGATGTAAACGGATATTTTTTCACAACACAAAATTATTGTCATGTTATATTTGTCGTCGTAGTTTGAGGTTGAGGGTGGAAAAGAGGACGTGCACCGAGCTCGAGCGAGCTCGCGCGCGTGTATATGTGTGTGTGTGTGTGTGTGTGTGTGTGTGTGTGTGATGATTCATGGAAATGTACAATACTTTCCACTGCTGTGTTTCCTTCGTGATTACATTTCTGTATTTATTTTCTGGAAACTCATGAGTTAAGTCTGGCAATATTAATATCCTGCCAAGCAAAACTCAATAAAGTGAGCGGCCTTTATTTTATGCGTACTTGTGCTGCCACACACACACACACACACACACACACACACACACACACACACACACACACACACACACACACACACACACACACACACACACACACACACACACACACACACACACACACACACACACACACACACACACACACACACACACACACACACACACACACACACACACACTGATAGATTGCTCAGTCATGGCGCCAAACTGTAATTATCGCCATGTACATTTATCCTGGAAATTGATTATTTGTTGGTGTTGTGTATGTAAGTGATCCCTGAAATTATATTGTGGGTTTATACTGCGAATGTCGCATAAATCGTGGTGTGGTGCAGCCAAAAGAGAGGCGAGAAGTAGTGTGTTCCCCGGAGCAGTTGGGATGTTGGGATATTGGTGGTGCAGTCATGCGTGGCAAGATTGGGATGGGAAGGATTGAAGTTATTCCTTCACTACAGCCTGTCACCAGATGATAAACATAATCCATATGTGAATTATATTTGTCTTTGTATATTGAGAGAGAGAGAGAGAGAGAGAGAGAGAGAGAGAGAGAGAGAGAGAGAGAGAGAGAGAGAGAGAGAGAGAGAGAGAGAGAGAGAGAGAGAGAGAGAGAGAGAGTCAAAATACACTTGTGTGCTTGCTTGCTTGCTTGTTGTTTGCTCTTGTAAAACTTTTATAGCTTGATAGGTTTAGTGTGTCATTAAAGAACAGTAAAACATCTTTTTACGATTTCAAATCCAAAGGAGTTATGTTTGTTGCTCTTTTAAGAAATATTAAATCATATGTTTAATTAGTATGTATTCAAGGACACATTTTGGAGAAACCACGTGTCCTATTCCTCAGTTTTCCATTTTCACTCTATTCATTTGTTGAGCTGATGAGCGTGTTGACTGTCTTTGTTGATCTGTACCGTGAAACCTTCCTTTCATTAACTACCTCCATATTGAAACTTTTCAGTGATGGGTTCATAGATTCGCACTTTGGCATTTCGTTTATTTGACACAGTTATTAGACTACAGATATGAAAAATCAGTTTGTTGTGCTTTAGTATAAACTGGACATATAAGTGTTTGCGATGTTTAAATTTTTTATATGTATATGAAATGATTTGATGGTAATTAGTATATCATTCAAGGAGCTTACTCTGAAGACAAAGTCATTTGGATCTTCCTGTTAAATACTTCGTCATTTTTTATGGCAAGTACATTGTCGAATTTTTCATGTCATATTTTCCCCGTTATCTCAAAAATATAAATTATCATAATTCTCAAGCTGAATATATTACATATTTATTGACTACTTTTATGAAGTTTGCCTTGTAACAAACTCTGACAAACAGTGTTTGACTTTACATCACATGATTAATTCTTACTTGATATCAATTGTCTGTCCCACACAGCCGACTGGAGTGATACGTGTGAGTAGTCTTCATTTAGCGCAGTTTGATTCACCTCAATCCATTCATTATTAATGGCAATCAGAATTTCCTTTATAATATCCTTCCTACAATCTGAGGATTTGCCAAGCCTGTGCAGGTAGTGCCAATCACATCAGCCTCCACCACACAAGCCTTCATTAAGTTAAGTAATTACTGTCCTTCCTTTGCTATTCATGATTCACTTCCCATGAATGTCACGCACCAGTGGTCTCCTGTCAGGGTTTGCATCCTCCTCTGCAACACCAATACAATACCAATAACTGAGGGGAAATTATCAGAGATGAGCTGCTGCCGCCGTCCATGCAATGCTCGGAGCTCCACTGTCGAGGCTGTTTGTGGTGGTGCAGGTGACGGCCAGCTGCAAGCGGTAGGCTTCTGCTGCACAACCTGATAAAAATAATGAAGCAAATTCCCGCAAAGAATTAGAGCCAAGAAAAAATCGCCTTAAAGTCAGCTGTCAACAGGTGTAGATAACGTTTGACAAGTGAATAGATAGATAGCTGAAGAGTGCATATATATTTTGCCCTGAGTAATGTATTGGTCGCTCTGCAAAATGAACGCACGCCGACAGTTTTAGCCATCAGTCTTATCCGAACAAAAATATATGGTGGCCACATTTCACTGAAAAGGATGTACTGAGCAAAAATTTAATCTCCCACTCACTGGTCACATCTGTGCATGTG
>NC_059292.1:34021542-34024042 GCF_017591435.1 Portunus trituberculatus | reverse complement strand
GCAGCTTTACCTGTCAGTAGACTCCCCAAGCGAGACACTCTTCGTCGATTAAGAGCGTGGCAATACGCTCAAATGTGGTCACGTAGGTAGCGATGTCCTCTCCTTGAGAAGCTGGAAGCTTCGGTCCACGCACGCCAGCATCGGGACATTGGGTAGGACGTCCTTCCGACGTTCCCGTTCCTCACGCTCCCGTTCCCGTTCCCGTTCGTTCCGTTCCCGTTGGAAAGCTTGGAGAGCAAACTGAGCTACGGCTTCTCCCGAGAGGCCTTTACTACTTGTTCTGTAAGGGTAGAAAACTTGATGGATGAAGGGCACAACCACACCCAAAAATGTATCTAATGTCTCACAGGTAGATAGAAGTTACTTAAATAAATTACTTAGAAACTACTTAATCACTCGCACCACATACAGCCACAAGGACACTCACACAAGGACACACTGAGCATAACTGGTTCCTCTGTAGGAGCAACGGCTACTCCACAATTACGTCTAGGCGACGAAATAAGACGTCAAAATACTGTCCAAACCACAGTAAGGTACTGTGTACCAGCCGTAATCCCCGGATTAGCGGCTGCTCGCTCAAGAGAACGAGTGGTGGTTAAAAGGCACTGGACCTGAACTTAACCAAGTTTAACCAAGTTTAGATTAGAGGACACGTATAACTACATCCAACACCCCCAAAGAGTCTGTAGTTCCAACATCCTGGCAAAGTCGCCAAAATGTAAGGAATAACTTACTAGTTTATTCCATTTGTTGCGGAGGCGAGGTGCGAAACGCAATCACTGGCCTGCCCCCTCTAAACTGGGTCCAGGATAAAGTACACTTAACCCGGTGGCGGCGGTAGTAAACAACTTCGAATGATTCCAAGTTTACTAGACTTATGTTTCCAAGTTTACTAGACTTGTATAAACACAAGTATACACAATATAACAGCAACAAAAGGGACACCTTGCGCACCATCCGGCTCCCACCACGAGTCTCCCACCAGTGTGAGGGAGGGCCAGAGGAACACTCTTACCAACACTGGAAGCAGACTGGTTGACGGCGACGGGAAGTAGGTAGAGGGTGAAGCCAGGGCAGCAGAGAAGAGACCAGTCCTTGAAGAGTCCAGGGAGTTCTCTGCCGTCTGGGTGTTGGCGAGGCTCGAGGTAGACTCGGTTAGGTGTTCACTGGGGCCTCGAGACGTGGAGTGACCGGAAGAAGCAGAGTTCTCGAGACATACGTGGCAGAGAGAAATGAGCGAAGTGTCGCTCGGGAGTGGCCGAACGATCCAGAACGAGGGGTGATGGTCAGGTGGTGTTCTGCCCTTTACAAATGGTGATGAAGGAAATAGGATAATGAATATTGAACATGAAATGACAATTTTTTGAACATCTGTTACATATGTGGCAGGCGTTATAATGAACTATAGAAAATGCATCATACCACGTAGTAGTACGTAGTAGTGGTGGTGGTGGTGGTGGTGGTGATGATGGTAGTAGTAGTATTGACAGTAGTTGTAGTACTTTAGGTCTAATTCCTGTCACTGCGTCGTGCTATAGTTCTGATCACTCAGGTGCTCACGAGTCATTAGTAGATGAATCTCCTCAGCAAGAGAGAGACACCTGAGGCTGCTCATCCCCGGGGCTTACGGGTTCAAGATACTATTTGTTCGCGTCCCAATAGAAAGTTCATGCAGTCCGTCTTTGTCTAATTTAATCACGCTTATGATAAATCGTTGCACTAAAGTCTATGGTCTGTATTCTTAAGTTTTGCTCTACCATAAGGACCATTTTTAATAGATAGCTATAATTAATCGGGATTTCATTAATGTTTATCCCTAGTGATGGTGCAGAATCATTAATTCAGTACTGGGACGGATTTTTATCATGAGTGTTTGGGTGTGATTAGACGATTTCATTTACATTAGGGAGAATATATGGAGGTCAGAAGGTTAATGACCAGTCTTCACTATTTTAATCCCCCATATAAGTTTCTGAAGCTGTGTAAAATCGCCAAAATGGTAAACAGAATATGAAAACATGTCATGGTACTGAAGAGGTTAAACCCACAATAACAACCGCTTCATGCTCAAAAACATACGAGATAGAGTACTGAAAAATACCGACCACATGAAACGATATGACATTGCTATACCTGTGTACCCATGCCATTGTAGCTGCTGTAATAACACTCGTCATTTGCAACGGAATAGGAGAGTCGAGAGTTGTTGTCATTTTCAGAGCATCAACAGGGATCAGGGATTAGCTGGTGGAGTGGTTTTACGTGGTTACTGTCAGTGGAGACCGAACGTAGTGCTTTGATCGATAGAAAATACAAGTTCAGTTACTAGTATTTTGTGCGTGGTGGATTGATTGTTCAGGAGAAGGGAGGAGAAGAATAAAAAAGAGAGTGGGTCGGAGCAGTAGTAGTTTAGAAAAATGACTAGTTTTTAAAGAGAGGTTGTCTAGAAGTTCAGTAATGGGGAACACACACACACACACACACACACACACACACA
>NC_059292.1:33999042-34016542 GCF_017591435.1 Portunus trituberculatus | reverse complement strand
AGGAGAAGAGTTGATAAGACGAAAAGCTTTAGATTCCACCTTGTTTAGTAAAGCTGTGTGTGGATCCCCCAGACATGAGAGCCATACTCCATACACGGGCGGATAAGGCCCTTGTACAGAGCAAGCAGCTGGGAGGGAGAGAAAATGGACGAAGACGCCATAGGACACCTAACTTCTTGGAAGCTGATTTAGCAAGAGTAGAGATGTGAAATTTCCAGTTTAGATTTTTAGTGAAGGATAGACCGAGTGTGTTTAATGTAGAGGAGAGGGAAGTTGAGTGTTATTGAAGAAGAGAGGATAGTTGTCTGGAAGGTTATGTCGAGTAGATAGTTGTAGAAATTGAGTTTTTGAGGCATTGAACAAAACCAGGTTTTCTCTGCCCCAATCAGAAACAAGTGAAAGATCAGAAGTTAGGCGTCCTATAGCATCTCGCCTTGAGTCATTTAATTGTTGTTGGGTTGGGCGTCTGTTGAACGCTGTTGAATAATGCAGGGTGGTATCATCAGCATAGGAGTGGATAGGGCATTGAGTCAGATTTAGGAGATCATTGATGAATAATAGAAAGAGAGTGGGTGATAGGACAGAACCCTGTGGAACACCACTGTTGATAGTTTTAGGGAAGAACAGTGACCGTCTACTACAGCAGCAATAGAACGATCGGAAAGGAAACTGGAGATGAAGGTACAGAGAGAAGGATAGAATCCGTAGGAGGGTAGTTTAGAAATTAAAGATTTGTGCCAGACTCTATCGAAGGCTTTCGATATGTCAAGGCCGACAGCAAAGGTTTCACCGAAGTCCCTAAAGAGGATGACCAAGATTCAGTTAGGAAAGTAAGAAGATCACCAGTAGATCTGCCTTTACGGAAACCATACTGGCAATCAGAGAGAAGGTTGTGAGCTGATAGATGCCTCATTATCTTCCTATTAAGGATAGACTCAAAGGCTTTAGAAAGGCAGGAAATCAAAGCTATAGGGCGGTAGTTAGAAGGATTGGAGTGGTCACCTTTTTAGGGACAGGTTGAATGTGAGCAAACTTCCAGCAAGAAGGATAAATAGAAGTAGAGACACAGATGAAAGAGTTTGACCAGGCAGTGAGCGAGTTCGGAAGCACAGTTTTGAGAACAACAGGAGGGACTCCATCCGGACCGTAAGCCTTCCGAGAATCAAGGCCAGAGAGGGCCAGGAAAACGTCTTTATAAAGAATTTTAATTTTAGGGATGAAGTAGTCAGAGGGTGGAGGAGTAGGAGGAATATGCCCAGAATCATCCAAAGTTGAGTTGGTAGCAAAGGTTTGAGCGAAGAGTTCAGCTTTAGAAAAGAAGAGACAGCTGTAGAGCCATCTGGATGAAGTAAAGGAGGAAAGACGAAGAAGTAAAGTTGTTAGAGATATTATTGGCTAGATGCCAGAAATCTCGAGAGGAGTTAGAATTGGAAAGACTTTGACATTTTCTATTGATGAAAGAGTTTTAGTAAGTTGGAGAATAGATTTGGCATGATTACGGGCAGAAATATATAGGGCATGAGTTTCAGCAGTTGGATGGCTACGGAACCGTTTGTGAGCCGCCTCTCTATCATTGACAGCACGAGAACAAGCAGAGTTAAACCAAGGCTTTTTAGCTTTAGGGTTAGAGAAAGTATGAGGAATGTATAGCTCCATGCCAGAGATAATCACCTCTGTTATGCGCTCGGCACAAAGAGAAGGATCTCTGACATGAAAACAATAATCATCCCAAGGAAATCAGAATAGTACTGCCTTAGTTCCTCCCACTTAGCAGAGTTAAAATGCCAGAAGCACCTCCGCTTAGGCGGGTCCTGAGGCTGCACTGGAGTGATAGAACTGGTAACGGAAATTAGATTGTGGTCGGAGGAGCCCAACGGAGAGGAAAGTTTAACAGAGTAAGCAGAAGGGTTGGAGGTTAGGAAAAGATCAAGAATGTTGGGCGTGTCTCCAAGGCGGTCAGGAATACGGGTAGGGAACTTCACTAGCTGCTCTAGGTCATGAAGGATAGCAAAGTTGAAGGTTTGTTCACCAGGTTGGTCAGTGAAAGAAGATGAAAGCCAAAGCTGGTGGTGAACATTGAAATCCCTAAAATGGAGATCTCAGCAAAAGGAAAGTGAGATAAGATGTGCTCCACCTTGGAAGTCAAATAGTCAAAGAATTTTACATAGTCAGAGGAATTAGGTGAGAGGTATACAGCACAGATGAATTTAGTTAGAGAGTGACATTGAAGTCTTAGCCAGATGGTAGAAAATTCTGAAGATTCAAGATTGTGGGCACGAGAGCAAGTGGTGTCGTTACGCACGTATGCGCAACATCCAGCTTTGGATTGAAAATGAGGATAGAGCAAGTAGGAGGGAACAGAAAAGGGGCAGGTGGTAATGTTATTGATACTATCACCATCTTATTCATTATCATCCATCATCATCATCACACAACAACAATAACAACAACAACAACAACAACAACAACAACAACAACAACAGTCAGCAACAACAGTAGCAGATGTAAATGTAGTGTTAGCTAACGGCAGATGGAGCAAAGTAAATTGATATAGTGAGAAATAATATCAAAGTGAAGGAGATGTGTGCGGACTGGGACTGTGTTGAGGAGAGTAGAGGACAGGGAGTGGAAATCAGGGAGTACTTGAATGAGTACGTATATCCGGCAAGTATATGGGGGGAACGAGGAACACGGGACAGGATAGATGAAGAGAAAGGTCTGGAGTAGAGGGTGAAAGGTAGAGGTGAAAGCCAGTCATCTTCCCAGCTAAAAGAAAAAAATAAGATGAATGATGCTATGGTAGCAGCGGATCGAAGAGGCCTAAGTAAGAGAGGAAGAGAAGTTATGAAGTGGAGAAAGAGAACTACCCAAGTCCTGCCCAACTTTCCTCTCCTCGTCCATCAACATTAGTCGTGCCATGTCATTACTACTACTATTATACTGCTGCTGCTGCTGCTGCTGCTGCTAATACATCTACGGCTATCGTTGCTACTACTACTATTACTACTACTACTACTACTACTACTACTACTACTACTACTACTACTACTACTACTACTACTACTACTACTACTACTACTACTACTGCTGCTGCTGCTGCTGCTGCTGCTGCTGCTGCTGCTGCTGCTGCTGCTGCTGCTGCTGCTACTACATCATATACTCTCCCATATTTAGATCACCTTCACCACCCAGATCCTTTCAACCTTTCCACTTTTTTCTACAGTGTTTTAGATTTGCTTGGCGGCAATAATATTTCACACTGCCACCGCCTCTACTGCGCCAAGTTGTTTACCTTCTTCCCTTCCCGGAGAAAGCAACTCTTCCTTCCCATTCCTTTGTGTCTCCCAGACGTCCTTACCTGCTCCCAACACCATTACTCCTTTCCCTGAAGTGCTCATAATTCGCTTCAGCGCTCAGGCTCCAAGAATTCTTTACTGTTGGCGCCAGGCGGAAGCTGAGGTTACGTCTTCCTCGACAGTGGTCTTACGTTAATGAATATTTCTGGCTGTGTAAATTGAATAGTTGAGAGAGCTCTTTCCCTGGCTAGAGCGAGGACAAAGTGTTGTACAAGAAGTTTTTGGGCCAAACTTCATAACTTGATCTTTTTCTTATTTTTCAAAGACGGATTCGAGAGGTTTTAGTCTTCTATGTGAATTACATAAAGTTCTTAAACTTCATCTAAATTTGATTGTCAAAAGTATCACTCGAAATAGAAACTCGTTCTTAGTATTTGAGGAACCTTCCATATTTACTTGTAATCGTTTTGTATTCTATGTTCTCTTTTTCCATTATTTTATCCATTGTCCATGAAATCTGTCGATTGCCAGATTTGTAAGATCTTCATTAGATGGGATAACTTAATAGTGAAGAATTAAAACTAGTGTAATTGATCGATCATTTGAGCATGACTATACATAGTCATCATATGAAGGACATGAATGTAATGTAACACATCAACAATACTACATCCTCCATTATAGGAGGAGGTCGCAGACACCTACCGAAACGATAATTTACTCCCAGCGAGATCTAATAGCACTAGTTCAGGGGGTGCTGTGAACCATCCATTAAAGCTAGTTGTGATCTCATTGAACGTTTCCCTTTGTGTCTCACAACTCAAGGGGGAAGTCACAGCCTGCCCTCTAAGGACAACTCCTTCTTCACACAAAACTACAAACACTCACCACACATACACCCTTCACTTAAAATTAAAAATAAAAAAATGGCAACTCCAAAACCAGCCTCGCAGTCCCCTTCTGGGGAGGGGACCAGAAATGTTCCCAGGTCAGACTCTTCTCTTGATAACGACCCAACATATCTTGACATCTCCCTCAACTTTTTCTACATTAACTTCTGCAACATTCGCGGTCTTAGATCTAATTTTCAATCTGTGGAACACCACCTCTCCTCTACTAAACCTCATCTTCTTTTCCTCACCAAAACACAGCTGTCTGAGGCAACTGACAGTAGCGCCTACTCTGTTCCCTCCTACTTTCTCTATTCTCATTTTCGTTCCAAAGCTGGATGTTGCGTCTATGTGCAACGACTTAACTTGCTCTCGTGCCCACGTTCTTGAATCTTCCAAGTTTTTCACCATCTGGTTTCGACTCAACAGTCACTCTGTAACTAAATTCATCTGTGCTGTCTCTCCCTAACTCTCTGACTATAGTAAATTCTTTGACTATTTAACATCCAAAGTGGAGCACATTCTGTCCCTCTACCCTTTAGCAGAGATTTCCATTCTTAGAGATTTCAATGTTCACCACCAGTTTTGGCTTTCCTCTCCCGTCACTGAACATCCTGGTGAATTAGCCTTCAACTTTGCTATCGTCCATGACCTAGAGCAACTGGTGCAACATCCTACTCATATTCCTGACCGTCTTGGAGACACGCCCAACATTCTTGATCTCTTCCTCACCTCTAATCCTTCTGCTTATGCTGTCACCCTTTCATCTCCGTTGGGCTCCTCCGATCACAATCTCATTTCTGTATCTTGTCCTATTTCTCCAATCCTCCTCAGGATCCCCAAAGCGAAGGTGCCTCTGGCGTTTTGCCTCTGCCAGTTGGGGGACCTGAGGAGGTATTATGCTGATTTTCCTGGAATGATTACTGTTTCCGTGTCAGAGACCCATCTCTTTGTGCTGAACGCATAACAGAGGTGATAGTGTCTGGCATGGAGGCGTACATTCCTCATTCTTTTCTCAACCTAAACCTTCTAAACCTTGGTTTAACTCAGCCTGTTCTCGTGCTATACATGATAGAGGTTGAGCCTTCCATCTCCTGAATCTCATGCACTTTATATCTCTGCCGGAATCATGCCAAGTCTGTTCTTCAACTTGCCAAACACTCTTCATAAATAGAAAATGTCAAAATCTTTCAAACTCAAACTCCCTCAAGACTTCTGGCATCTAGCTAAAACATCTCAATAACTTCACTTCTTCATCTTTCCTCCTTTATTTCATCCTGATGGCACCACTGCCATCTCTTCTGTCTCTAAAGCTGAACTCTTCTCTCAAACCTTTGCTCACAACTCCACCTTGGATGATTCTGGGCTTGTCCTCCCTCTCCTCCTCCCTCTGACTATTTCATGTCTACAATTAAAATTCTTCGTAATGATGTTTTCCATGCCCTCGCTGGCCTAAACCCTCGGAAGGCTTATGGACCTGATGGGGTCCCTCCTATTGTTCTCAAAAACTGTGCTTCCGTGCTTGCACCTTGCCTGGCCAAACTCTTTCAACTTTGTCTATCGACTTCTACCTTTCCTTCTTGCTGGAAGTTTGCCTACATTCAGCCTGTTCCTAAAAAGGGTGACCGTTCTAATCCTCAAACTACCGTCCTATAGCTTTAATCTCTTGCTTGTCTAAAGTTTTTAATCTATCCTGAATAGGAAGATTCTCAAACATCTGTCACTTCACAATCTTCTATCTGATCGCTAGTATGGCTTCCGTCAAGGTCACTCTAATGGTGATCTTCTGGCGTTGCTTACTGAGTCTTGGTCATCCTCTTTTAGAGATTTCGGTGAAACTTTTGCTGTCGCGTTAGATATATCAAAAGCTTATGATAGAGTCTGGCACACAGCTTTAATTTCAAAATTGCCCTCCTACGGTTCTATCCTTCTCTCTGCAACTTTATCTGAAGTTTCCTCACCGACCGTTGTATTGCTGCTGTGGTAGACGGCCACTGTTCTCCTAAATCTATTAATAGTGGTGTTCCTCAGGGTTCTGTCCTGTCACCCACTCTCTTTCTATTATTCATTAATGACCTTCTTAACCAAACTTCTTGCCCTATCCACTCCTACGCTGATGATACCACCCTACATCTTTCCACGTCCTTTCAGAGACGACCAACCCTTCAGGAAGTCAACAGATCACGCAGGGACGCCACAGAACGCCTGACTTCTGATCTTTCTAAGATTTCCGATTGGGGCAGAGAAAATCTAGTAGTTTTCAATGCCTCAAAACTCAATTCCTCCATCTATCAACTCGACACAACCTTCCAGACAACTATCCCTCTTCTTCAATGACACTCAACTGTCTCCCTCTTCCACACTGAATATCCTCGGTCTGTCCTTTACTCATAATCTTAACTGGAAACTTCACATCTCATCTCTTGCTAAAACAGCTTCAATGAAGTTAGGCGTTCTGAGGCGTCTCCGCCAGTTTTTCTCGCCCCTCCAACTGCTTACTCTGTACAAGGGCCTTATCCGCCCCTGTATGGAGTACTCTTCGCATGTTTGGGGGCGTTCCACTCACACAGTTTTATTAGATAGTGTAGAATAAAAAGTTTTTCGTCTCATCAACTCCCCAGCCTCTTTCTCACCGCCAAAATGTTGCATCTCTTTCTATCTTTTATCGCTATTTTCATGCTAACTGTTCTAGTGATCTTGCTAACTGCATGTCTCCCCTCCTGCGGCCTCGCTGCACAAGGTTTTCTTCTTCCTCTCATCCCTATTCTGTCCAAGTCTCAAATGCAAGAGTTAACCAGTACTCTCAATCATTCATACCTTTCACTGGTAAACTCTGGAACTCCTTACCTGCTTCTATATTTCCGACTTCCTACGAGTTGTCTTCTTTTAAGAGGGAGGTAACAAGACATTTGCTGCCTAATTTTGGCTGACGCTTTTCTTTCTTCTAGAGAACCAGCACCCAAGTGGGCCTTTTTTTTTTTTTTTTTTTTTTTTTTTTTTTTTTGCCCTCGGCTGGCAATCTCCATATATATATATATATATATATATATATATATATATATATATATATATATATATATATATATATATATATATATATATATATATATATATATATATATATATATATATGCATGTGTAAACGCTTCTCTTTATGATCTTTGACGATAACCATGACTGTGATGAGACCAGAATTTGTAGTGTCCGAGTTGCTGCGCGTCACGATGGATTTTCATACACCTGTAACGTGGATTGCCGAGGTGGAGACAGTGTTAAACTGTGTTACTGGCTCGTTAAGAGTCACATTAGAACAATTAGCTCGCGAATGATCAACAGCCCTCCCATTCAAAAACGTCATTCTCTCTCTCTCTCTCTCTCTCTCTCTCTCTCTCTCTCTCTCTCTCTCTCTCTCTCTCTCTCTCTCTCTCTCTCTCTCTCTCTGAAGAATGAGTATTTGGATAATTTCCTTGAATATAAATTGAAAACAGTACATGGATTTGTATTCAATAAATCTCGTATTTTCTATTGCATATGACAGTGTCATAAGACTCATGCGAAACTGAAAATAGGAAATTAATATATTTTCACTTTGTACTAACGAATGATACAGATAAAAGAGCAACATTCATGGTTACTAATACACTGCTGGTTAAACTTTGGCAGTCACTTATGTCTTCTTGAACTGCTTTGTCATCCCATTCTCTTCCCTGCGTGCAACGAGTCATTTCACTATCATACTCGTACTACCACAGCTTGAGTAAGTTTTGCTTTGTGCTGTAGTCAGCTGATTAGAGGAGCAGCTTTTCTTGTTCTGTTTCCAGTATTCCCCAAACCTGCCGCCATTCCTACATGTATGTAATAAATCATACTGCTTTTCTTTGGTGCTTTGTGTGACTCAGAATAACTGTTTCTGTTTTTCTGCTAAAAAGTTTTATGTATTTTCTATTTACTTGCCTATTTTGTCAGAAAAAGAATCACAGATCTCTTGATGCAAGTGTCTGAGGGTTTACGAACCTCAACTTTGATCGTCAGTCTCTATAACAGTTCACCAATAGTATGAGAGATTGCCAGGGAAACTAGCGCTAGCTGTGTCTTGCACATTCCAGGTATGGCCGCCGCTTCCTCCACAATTATTTCGCGTGCAGGTGATACCAACACTGTGACAGTGTCTGGCACTTCAAAATTACCTGGAAAACAAGATAAGTGGTAGAAGCGAACTGCGTGTAATGAGTCTGGCCTGCTGGGAGAACATTCGTCCAGCCACGACGCACGCCGAGTCGCATCTTGTTACCAAGTTATCTCGACTTAAATCACAAGTTATATTTTGTAGAATTTTACTTTTTCAGTCTCATTAACTTGCCTGATGTGTATTAAGGAAATAAATGCTATTCCGTGTTTGGTAACTCAATAATGGAACTATTATTGCATGTAAAACTTTCAGGCGAGCTGTCATGAATGCAATCTAAAATTCCTTCAGTGTTGAGTTTCGTGACAAAGAAGAAATGCAAATACTATTTTTATTTTAGCTTCAAGACAAACCGTTTTCGTCCATTCTGTGAAAGTTTCCCGAGACTTATTTCCGGGGGCTTCTTTCCCCAAAGTCTTGCGTACTTGTAGTTTGTCTTTGTTGTCTTGGAGTGGATCACCTTCCCAGACTTTTGTCTCTTTCTATTTTTGCTCTTTCTTCACCCGGTCACTCCTATTCAACTTTAATATTTCCTTCATTTACCCGTCTCACTTCACGATGTATTCACACTCCACACTCCACAGTCTCCATCTCTTACGTCTCGGTCAACTCGGCACTTTCAGCATTTGCCTGTCCTCACATTCCTACTACTTTGTCCTGTTTCTCAATTCACGAACTACACTTGAGCTGTCATTGTTAACGAGGCGCTCACATTCACAGAATTAGCATCAGGGCTTCGTAAATCAGGTATTAGCACGACACGCCTGCCTAGTACACGTGTCGCAGTCCACCCAAGCATCACCAGCTCTCTTCCTGGTGGATAATTAAGCAGAGCTGGAGGACTGAGAGAGAGATTGAGAGAGGAAGCGAAGCGAAGTGGTGCAGGACAAGGGCACTTTTTGTGGTGAAAATTTACATTCTGGTACTAAATTCAAGCGAGATTTGTGGCTCTTTAGGTCGTGGTTATTCAGTGTTCGTAGTCATCTCTGGGGCTGGTAGTTAATCACGAGTGGTTGTTTATAGTGTGCGTGAGTGAGTGAGTTAGTGGTGGTGACAGGGTGGTGTATTTTGTCCCTGATTAGTGATGGCGGCTGTTGGCGTGATGGCGTGCGGTGCCTGTGAACGCTGATGGATGATGCACAAGATAATAGAATGTTGCTGAGGGTAAATTGGATAGAGAATTATTTTAATGACACGTGCCAGGGTTACACGCCAAGGTAAAAATTAGGAGAGAGAGAGAGAGAGAGAGAGAGAGAGAGAGAGAGAGAGAGAGAGAGAGAGAGAGAGAGAGAGAGAGAGAGAGAGAGTCTATCTATTTAGTAAACAATCAAATAGACAAACAAAGGAGACAAAACACCTCACCTTATTCTAACACTGTTCATTATTCTTGGTCCCTTGCGTCGTGTACATTTTTATTTTATTTCATCTCTTTTTGGAGAAGGGGAAGTAGAAAGAAAAACAGTGAAATAGCAGCAAAATAAATGGAGTGTGTGTGTGTTGTGAGGTGCCAGTGAGGTGAGGAGAGACGCAGCGAGTCGACCACTGCTGGAAATTCACTTAACAGCGTAACTTTGCCGGCGATCAGAGGCAGTGGATTGTCTGTCGTCGCGTCAATTACCACGTCATGTTGAGTACTAACTTTGGTAGGGAAAGTAGTGGTGGTGGTGGAGGTGGAAGTGGTGGTAATGGTAATGGGTGTTGCCTTTCGAGTGTGGTGGGATGAACGATGGGAGCGGTAAAGGTGTCTTGTTTTTCTTCTTCCTCTCATCCTTATTCTGTCCAACTCCCTAATACAAGAGTTAACCAGTATTCTCAATCATTCATACTTTTCTATGGTAAACTCGGAACTCCTGCCTGCTTCTATATATCCATCTTCCCACGACTTGACTTCTTTCGGCTAATTCTCTACCAGTCTTTTAGGGAATTTGCATTTGAAGTGGGCCTTTTTTGTATTTTCTGTTGCGCTTAGCTTAAAAAAAAAGAGGAAAGGAAGAATACATGATACACTTGAAAGACCTATCATTGTCATCACTACAACCTGAAATTCTTCCATTAGTCACCTCTGTCAGCATTTATGTCCACTTCACGCCATCTCAGCAAGTTATTATTATTTTTTCTTATCTCAAGGCGGTTACGTTCTCGTCTGTCTTTATTTTCCCACTTCCAGCTGGTCACTGTACTGTATATTGCTTTGCTCTCCATTCCTCGCTTGTTGGAATCCTGCACGTGTTTATTTCCTTGGTGCTTTAATTACAGTTGGGCTGATTCAGAGCTCTATCTTCTTTTGTCCTCTAAACGTGTCTTCCTTTCCTCCTTTCTTTCTCAGGATTGTTGGTAGTTTTCCCTAATTTTTTTTTCATGTAATCTTTTTCCTGTCTTTCTATTTTTTTTCCTCTTCTTCGACCTCTGCCCCATTCTTGCTCTTGTCCTCCTCTTCCTCGTTGCCATCCGTCCATCCTCTTTCTCCTCCTCCTCCTCCTCCTCCTCCTCCTCCTCCTCCTCCTCCTCTTCATCCTCTCCTTCTAACTTTCAATTACGTTTATACTTTGTCGTCACCAACCTTCTCATTTTGATGCCTCCCCCCCCCCCCTCTCTCTCTCTCTCTCTCTCTCTCTCTCTCTCTCTCTCTCTCTCTCTCTCTCTCTCTCTCTCTCTCTCTCTCTCTCTCTCTCTCTCTCTCTCTCTCTCTCTCTCTCTCTCTCTCTCTCTCTCTCTCTCTCTCTCTCTCTCTCTCTCTCTCTCTCTCTCTCTCTCTCTCTCTCTTCCTACTCGTTGGCCAGATAACCTCCTTATACCTATAAGTAAAGACAATTTATGCTTTTTAGTTTTCTCTTGCCCATTTTGTTCCTCCTCTTCCTCCTCCTCCTCCTCCTCCTCCTCCTCCTCCTCCTCCTCCTCCTCTCTCCTCCTCCTCCTCCTCCTCCTCCTCCTCCTCCTCCTCCTCCTCCTCCTCCTCCTCCTCCTCCTCCTCCTCCTCCTCCTCCTCCTCCTCCTCCTCCTCCTCCTTCTTTATAAACGTCATCTTGTTCTTTTTCATCACTTCTTTCGTATATTTTTTTTCGCGTCTATCGTACTGCAAGCATTATATATACAGGAATTTCTGTAACGCTTTAGTTTGTTATCATAGACTCTCAAGATTTAACAGATATAGTTGATAGAGTGTCGGGTTAAATCAATTGTCTCCCTTGCCTTTGGATTGAAAAGTGGCAATGGACAAAGGTCTGAAAGAGACTCGAGGGAAGGGGGGAGGAAGTGCGCAGGGCGTGTGGCAAGGGGACATTGAGTGGAAGGTGGGATTCATTCCGGCAGAGTCCTTTTTTTTAACAGAATCTTTTACCACCAGATCGATCAATCAGCTGGAAAAGTAAATCCTGTATAGTGATTGCCTGCCTAGATATTTTTTTTCTCACCGTTTACTCGCGCGCGTGCACACACACACACACACACACACACACACACACACACACACACACACACACACACACACACACACACACACACACACACACACACACACACACACACACACACACACACACACACCATGGATCATTATAGAACCGAGGAAAGGTTGTTGTTCATTAGTTTGAGTAGAATGTATTGAAAAAAATAAGATATCAAATTGTACAAAGTGTCAGTGATACTTATTGAAAAACCAGGGTACTTTATTACTATTGTTTGAGACAGCTTGACCTGTTTTTTGTTATTCATATTCAGTCGTCATCTGCTGCTCTTGTGACACAACCAATCATTCCTCATAGCGATTTCCAGATAGAATTTAGATCACTCACAAGCCATGCACCGAGAAAGCGAGGCCACAAACCCTTGGCTTATATACATCCCGTATTTACTTCCTAGTTAGTGAAAAGGGGATTTGCATTTAAGAGGCTTACTCTTCTACCTCGCAGCGCCCTGGACTGAAACCCAGTATTTCTTTTAGGATGTGAGTCGAGCATGTTAATTACTACACCATGCGGTGTGTGTGTGTGTGTGTGTGTGTGTGTGTGTGTGTGTGTGTGTGTGTGTGTGTGTGTGTGTGTGGTCAGAGTCAGCATTGTCTTAATCGTCTTTATTCTATCCTTATTTGGCCTGTGATCGACGAACACTATTTTTGTTTTCAACGAAAGAAAAGATGAGGCTGAGAAATATTCAACCTCCAGGAAAGGGAGGACACAAACTCGCTGGCTTGAATTATTTTTCCTTTGGTGTTGGAAGGAGGGAGAGAAGGCAGGAAGGGAGAGCCTCAGACCAGAATAAAGAAAGACTCCCCTGCTCCAGATCGCGCACCTCGAGGCTGTTTTCTTAAGAGAATAATATTCTTCATAGACTGCAATCGAAACATGAAAGCTGCTTCACTTGATTGCAGCGAAGCGTCTTGCAGGAGTTGCTCAAAATTCAAAATAGAAAAAGAATTTGTCTATATATAAAGTAAGAATTGGGAGCCATTTTCGTAATAGGTGTAGCTTTAAATCTGGCCCGTCCATTTTGTGGCGTGGGAGCTTAAGGCTTCACCAGGACGGCCGCTGTGATTGGGTTCAAGACACCACCACAGTAAATGTACGAAGGACTCGAGGAACTTTCACATCCCCTGATTCTCCTCTTCCGCTCCAGCCTGTGTCTTTGGAAAATTTAATCCTTCAACCTGCTGAAAAATGACTCTATACTTTAGCAAGATATTTCCCTTGGTGTTCCTTCATCCCTCTGAGTATTCCTGTGGGGGTGTGCCAGTGTGAGGCTATTTAGCTTCGCCTCACGAGATTAAGTCAATGTTATACTGCATCAAAGTAATTGGAGAGGCAGAGACGCTGTAATTTGGTCAACCATTTGTACCAAGCTTAATCTGAGGCCATTCCATTCCGGGAGAGATCCGCTGCTACACCTGGCTTGCTTAACGGTGACCGCCTCTCTTGGGCGGCAGCATTTTCTAGTCGCTGGGCCGAATGTGGGCCATATTTCCCCGGCGTCTCCGTCCCGTGAGGGTCAGGTCCTGCTGGTCTCAGCCGGCGACAAACTCGTAATTTTATCAGGATGACCAACACACGGAATGCTCTCATAAACTTCTCTCTCACACACACACACACACACACACACACACACACACACACACACACACACACACACACACACACACACACACACACACACACACACACACACACACACACACACACACAGCCAGAGGACCGGGGTTCGATTCCCCGGCCGGGTTGAGATATTTGGGTGTGTCTCCTTTCACGTGTAGCCCCTGTTCACCTAGCAGTGAGTAGGTACGGGATGTAAATCGAGGAGTTGTGACCTTGTTGTCCCGGTGTGTGGTGTGTGCCTGGTCTCAGGCCTATCCGAAGATCGGAAATAATGAGCTCTGAGCTCGTTCCGTAGGGTAACGTCTGGCTGTCTCGTCAGAGACTGCAGCAGATCAAACAGTGAAACATACACTGAAGCGTAACCTTTAAGTGACTGAGTGAGTGAGTGAAAGGTGTGTGTGTATGTGTGTGTGTGTGTGTGTGTGTGTGTGTGTGTGTGTGTGTGTGTGTGTGTGTGTGTGTGTGTGTGTGAGTGTCACTCCCTCACTCGTGACTCGGTCCTCAGTGTGCATCAAGCCCTCTCCAGATCTCAGTGTACTTGCGTTACATCCCTTGTCTAGAATGACACGTTTTGTCGCAGGCCCCAGGCGTGTCCGGAGAGCCAATCATTCCTTTGCCCTCCCCTGAGCCTCCAACAGACTAGATTGTCTCTCTCTAGTTTGCCTCTACTGTTTCTCCCTTGGTAACACCCCTCCTTTCCAACTCTTGAAGCCCCTGGCCACCCCGCTCTCTTGGTGGTCGTGCCTTGCCCCTCTCCGTACCCGTACCTTCGCCTCATCCGGTCAATGAATAATTTTATCTGGAAACGAAAAGTTATTTGTTTCCTCAATAACATATGTGCATATATTCCACTCAGTTTGAAATATGTATGATCGTTTCGGATGCCTGTCTTGTGAATGCGAATATATTTATATGAATGCTAATGTACCCTCCGCTGCGTTTGGAATATTAGTGTTGATTTCCAATTAATTTAAGGCGTGGTCGGGTAGATTTTCATGCTTCCAGACGAATGAGACAGCTTATGCATTGAGGCAAATGTAAGATAACAAAACGTCAGAGCGCCTGGAGCCCTTCTGAGGCACGTGGCGGTGGTCGGCCCTGTGTAGAGCTGGGAGCACTGGCCGACGCGTAAATTCTTAATTGAAGATAAGAACAGTGTGATGACTGTTATAATTTTTATGTAAGAGAAACGCTGGCCAATAGTAACAAAATTTTAATAAAAAAAAAGGGGCAATTGAGGCGCTGGTGTGCGAGCAGAGCAAAAAGTGGTAGTAAAAAATTACAAGATAAATGTCTTGAAACCTCCCTCTTGAAAGTTCAACTCAAGGAAAGTGGAAATGCAGAAGCAGGTAGGGAGTTGTAGAGTTTACCAGAAGAAATGAATGATTGTGAATACAGGTTAACTCTTCCATTAGAGAGGTTGACTGAAGAGGGACGATAGAAAGAAGAAAGTCTTGTGCTGCGAGGCCTCGGGAGTAGGGAAGACATGCAGTTAGCAAGATCAGAAGAACAATTATCATGGAAATAGCGGTAGAAGAGGATAGCAAGAGATGGAACACTGCACCAATGAGAAAGAAGCTGAAACAGTCAGTTATAGGAGAAGAATTGATAAGACGAAAAGCCTTTGATTCCAACCTGTCTGAAAGAAATGCATAAGTAGAACACCCATACATGTGAGGTATATTCCAAACATAGACGGATAGGGCCCCTATATAATAGAATTAACAACTGGTGTAGGGGAGGGGTAAAAAAACTGGCAGAGACGACTTAGAACTCCATAGAGGCTGTTTTTAGCTAGAAATTAGATGTGAAGTTTCCAGTTTAGATTATAAAACAGGCCGAGGATGTTCATTGTAAAAGAGAGTAACAGTTGAATATATTGAAAGACAGGGGATAATTGTTTAATAGGTTGTGTCAGATTAATAGATGAAGGGAATTGAGTTTTTTGAGGCATTTAGCATTACAAAGTGTGCTCTGCCCCAGTCAGAAATTTTAGAGAGATCCGAAGTAGGCGTTCAGTGGCTTCCCTGTGTAGTGTTGAACGACTACGAAGAGAAGTAGAATACACATTTGCATATTCTTTTGTCTCTGACCAAGGAATGTGTTTGATTTCCTTTTCATAACATTCAAAAAGTGGTTAGATCTAAGTTATAACTGTTGCAAAGGATAACAAAGGGATAGTGTTTGTCCAGTTTCATTTAGTCATCACGTTGAATTCTCTCTCTCTCTCTCTCTCTCTCTCTCTCTCTCTCTCTCTCTCTCTCTCTCTCTCTCTCTCTCTCTCTCTCTCTCTCTCTCTCTCTCTCTCTCTCTCTCTCTCTCTCTCTCTCTCTCTCTCTCTCTCTCTCTCTCTCTCTCTCTCTCTCTCTCTCTCTCTCTCTCTCTCTCTCTCTCTCTCTCTCTCTCTCTCTCTCTCTCTCTCTCTCTCTCTCTCTCTCTCTCTCTCTCTCTCTCTCTCTCTCTCTCTCTCTCTCTCTCTCTCTCTCTCTCTCTCTCTCTCTCTCTCTCTCTCTCTCTCACACACACACACACACACACACACACACACACACACACACACACACACACACACACACACACACACACACACACACACACACACACACACACAACACAAACACACGAAGAGAAAGAAGAAGTGAACGTAAGGCAAAATATCCTTGAGCCTCTCCATATCCCTGGAGGTACTCGTGCTGTGAAATGCTCAACAGAAGCGCAGCCTAGTAGAGCATTACTGGCTATTGGAGCCGAGAAAGAGTCCCTAAGGAGTGCAAGGCTGCCAGCTGGACCGGGGCACTGGCAGAGTTGCAAGGAACATCTGCGCTACGGGCGGAAGGGCGTGGCGGGGTGAGTGGCGAGGGTAGGGATTATGAACAAATTACTATGCATACTGACAGTGATTTAGGAAGCCCGCCATTGGTGTTTGTTGGGCGTCATAAGTAGAGGTCAGGCTTGTTGAACCTCCACCACCACCACCACCACCACCACCAACAACAACAACAGAAAGAAATCCATACATCGCGTACGTGTGTAATGTATTATGGATAGCGAATATATTTAATTCTGTTTTAATTTTTTTGCATTCAGTATTTACGAAGGAGAGATAGATAAATAGATGGATAGATAAATAGAGATAGATAGATAGATAGACAGATAGATAGATAGATATAGACAGATAGATAGATAGATAGATAGATAGAGAGATAGATAGATAGATAGATAGATAGATAGATAGATAGATAGATAGATAGAGAGAGAGAGAGAGAGAGAGAGAGAGAGAGAGAGAGAGAGAGAGAGAGAGAGAGAGAGAGAGAGAGAGAGAGAGAGAGAGAGAGAGAGAGAGAGAGAGAGAGAGAGAGAGAGAATTACCATATTTGTCTATGCAGAAGAGGTAAACACGAAAAAAAGAAGAAAGAAAGGAGAGGTTGAATCAAGAAAAGTGAGCAAAAAATCTACAAGAGAAAGATGAAAAACAAATGAGAAGGGAGAGAGAAAGAAAAAGTACTAGCATTAGAGAACAAGGAAGAGAGAGAGAGAGAGAGAGAGAGAGAGAGAGAGAGAGAGAGAGAGAGAGAGAGAGAGAGAGAGAGGCACAAAATAAGGCTGGGTGGAACAAAAGAGCAGGCGACAATGGGAAAATACAAAATAATATCCTGGACGTCAAAAGATAAAGTGTCTCGGACTAGAAAGTCATCCAACAGCACACGAGTTTCAACATTCATTTCTGGCGGTGTTGGGTAGAGGGGGTGTGGCCGTTGCGGAGATGATAAATGCATGGAAAGATTGCAGCTTCAAACAACCTCTGGAAAGGTGTGTGTGTGTGTGTGTGTGTGTGTGTGTGTGTGTGTGTGTGTGTGTGTGTGTGTGTGTGTGTGTGTGTGTGTGTGTGTGTGTGTGTGTGTGTGTGTGTGTGTGTGTGTGTGTGTGTGTGTGTGTGTTTTGTCCTATCGCAACGAACACCAAGGAGGTTTAGAAACAAAGTCATGAAATATGCTGAACGTTTTTGGAATGTACGAATTACACATTGGGATGAATTGAACAAGT
>NC_059292.1:33939042-33994042 GCF_017591435.1 Portunus trituberculatus | reverse complement strand
TATTATTATTATTATTATTATTACTACTACTACTACTACTACTACTACTACTACTACTACTACTACTACTACTACTACTACTACTACTACTACTACTACTACTACTACTACTACTACTACTACTACTACTACTACTACTACTACTACTACTACTACTACTACTACTACTACTACTACTACTAGTATTGTTATTACTTTCATTGTATCAAATCATTCGTGAAAGAAGGGCAATGGCCAAAGCCAACAAAACGAAGAAAAATAAAAATCCCATTGATTGTGCCAATTCCAAAAGAAAGGTGAAAGGACTTATCCGGAATTGGAGGATAAGTGTCTTGAAACCTTCTTGAAAGAGGATGTTCTGTGTAAAGAAAGGTTGATTCGAGTTGATTGATGGCGGGATTGAGTTTTCTGGTATTGAACAGTACTATTTTTTTCTCTAACAAATAAAAAAAAAACATTCAAAGCGATCGAAAGTTTTTTATTTTTTTTTTATTTTTTGTCTGTAACTTCCCTATGTGAGTTGTTTGGTTCTGAAGGGTTGGACTTGTATGAAAGGTCCTGGGAAAAGTGCAGTGTGGCATCATCAGCGTAGGACTGGATAGGACATGATGTTTTGCTTAGATAATCGATGAATAATAGGAAGAGTTGACAGGAGAGAAGCTCTGTTAATATATTTAGGAGTGTGTGTGTGTGTGTGTGTGTGTGTGTGTGTGTGTGTGTGTGTGTGTGTGTGTGTGTGTGTGTGTGTGTGTGTGTGTGTGTGTGTTTGTGTGTAAATAATGTGGTAAAATATTTCAAATATATTTCGGTACAAAGTAAATTTCTAGGTAAGCGTTGTTTTCAGTATTCGTAACAAAGCATTTATTGCAGCAGGCGAGTGAACACTTTTATTGTTGTGTTGTTTATGTTATTCTTGTGTGTGTGTGTGTGTGTGTGTGTGTGTGTGTGTGTGTGTGTGTGTGTGTGTGTGTGTGTGTGTGTGTGTGTGTGTGTGTGTGTGTATGTGTGTGTGGGTGTGTGTGTGGGGGGGGTGCTTATGGGATTTGAGCTCGTTAAAAACTGTGGTAAAGTCAAATTTTCTTCATCAAATACATATATTAGTGAAATTTAGTACACACACACACACACACACACACACACACACACACACACACACCGCATAGTGTAGTGGTTAGCACGCTCGATTCACAATCGAGAGGGCCGGGTTCGAGTCCCGGTAAGCGGCGAGGCAAATGGGCAAGCCTCTCAATGTGTGGCCCCTGTTCACCTAGCAGTAAATAGGTACGGGATGTAACTCGAGGGGTTGTGGCCTCACTTTCACGGTGTGTGTTTTGTGTTGATGTGGTCTCAGTCCTACCCGAAGATCGGTCTATGAGCTCTGAGCTCGCTCCGTAATGGGGAAGACTGGCTGGGTGACCAGCAGGCGACCGAGGAGGTGAATTACACACACACACACACACACACACACACACACACACACACACACACACACACACACACACACACACACACACACACACACACAAGACGGGAAGCGGCGAGGCAAATGGGCAAGCCTCTTAATGTGTAGCCCCTGTTCACCTAGCAGTAAATAGGTACGGGATGTAACTCGAGGGGTTGTGGCCTCGCTCTCCCGGTGTGTTGTGTGTGATGTGGTCTCAGTCCTACCCGAAGATCGGTCACTACGAGCTCTGAGCTCTTTCCGTTGGGGAAAGGCTGGCTGAGTAACCAGCAGACGACCGTGGTGGTGGTGGTGAATAACACACACAACACACACAAAACACACACACACACACACACACACACACACACACACACACACACACACACACACACACACACACACACACACACACACACACACACACACACACACACACACACACCTCTGATCTATGTTCTGTTGATTAGCTGTTACCTCGGCTAGTAAGCGCCGCGTGATGCACTCTGGGTCACTGTGGGGACTTGGAACTGCCTGTGATCCTCAATTTGATTATGGCAGGTAAGCCTTTGTGCCTTTACCTGCCGTCCTCCTCACCTCTTAGGAGTGTCATGGGTGATTGCGAGGAAAGTCAGAGTTATGTGTGTCGCTGTTGATTTATATGCCTTTCAGATGAAAAATAATTTCTCTGCCAGCAAATATTTTGTTGGTTTGTGGTTTTTGTGTTTGTGTTTTTTTCGAAGATATTTACAATATGATATGTGCATTATGTTTTGAGTTTACTAATTTTGAGGAAAAAATGAGCGTTGTATTGAAACTGATCTAGATACGAGTGTATATGCAGCCTGTTGATGTAAAAAAAAAAAAAATCAGTTAACAATGACAGCAATGTAAATAATAACAAATAGGAAGGGACTCATGCTATTGTTGGTGGAGGTAAGAATTCTACGGTGGTCTTCATGGTTACAGAATAACCTCATCCTTCTTTTAGCCTTCCACGCAGCCAATTGCTTCCCCAACGCTTCTCTTCCTCATCCTTCCTCATCCCCTCCTCTGTTTTATCTCTTGTGTGTTTTCTTTTCCCTCTCTGACGAAGCCACTTTCCTTTGTGTTATTTCCATTCTTTACTCTGTGCAACTCTTTCTCCTCTCCAGTTTTTCCTTCTTTGGCGAGCAGATTCTGCCTGTTTTCTTGGACAACAAAGAATCAGTTATTTTTTTGGGCTGAAATACAAAAGACGTTGCCTATTTATGGCTGACTTGTATTTGTAAAGCATTTCTAAGCGAAAAGTAATTCTATTCGCTGGTAAATGCGCTGAGGCTGAGCAAGACTTTTTCATTGGTGGTGAGATGGTAGAGCAAAAATGTCATATGATAAAAAAATATTAGCTTTATATAAATTAGGCTCATGTATTTATTTTCTATTTTCGATTATTTATTTCCTTGCTTCCATACTTTTTCCTCATTCATTATTCATTCTTCTCTCTTGATTTCTCATTTTTGATACTGGAAGAAATTAACATTTTGTGGAAGGTTTTCAATTAGATTGTGTATTTCTGGATTTCGCTTGAACAACAAAGATATTTTTGTTAATCTTAAAAGTTACTTCAAAGTGAGTTGGAGCTTTGTGTTTTTGGATAGAAGTAAATACCATGCTGGAGTTCTCAAGTTTTGGCTTTCCCAACTTTTGTCTTATTTCTCAAACAGAAAATGTGAACCAGAAGAGAATTGTGCCGAGATGAACACTTCTGTCCATAACGCACCACCAAAACAGTGCTTAAGAAAAATCAGCCGCTAACTTCTGCAAAATCTAATTGCTTTAAAGACTTGCACTGAACGCTGAGTCTTAACCTTAGTCAGAGTGCAAGGTACGATATCTTAACACAACGAGAGGACGAAAACAAAAGCATCCATTTAACTTTAGAAGATGCAATTGTTTGAGAGACTTTGTGAACAATCAGCATTGAAATAAACATTGTTATCGGAGATGGCTGAGACTTGGCTGTACATATAGTGTATAGTAAGGATCAGGATGCATCTTACTAAGCAGAAACTCTTCAACTCCTCGTCCTCTTCACTATTGCTTAGCCTTGTCACTTGCCGCTGACCTGCACCCGTGACTGTCTGAATGTGCTTCTCATTATAATTCGGACTCTTAAATGCTTTGTTTTCCCATTTCCGAAAGCCTCAGTGATCATTTGTCGTGTTTTCATAATGGCGCAGAATCCTTGCTAGAAGTATCACAGGAACCATGAAAACTCCTGAAAACCTCATTTCCTTCCACCTGAGGCTGCTGAATTAAAAGTAGTCGAGATAAGATTCCACAATGTTTGAGAATGCTATCGTGTGTGCCATTAGTGTTGTTGTTGTTGGTGTTGTTGTAGGTGGTGGTGGTAGTAGTTCCATCTTCCTCTTCATTATTATTATTATTATTATTATTATTATTATTATCATTATCATTATTATTATTATTATTATTATTATTATTATTATTATTATCATTATTATTATTATTATTATTATTATTATTATTATTATTATTATTATTAAATTTATTTTTTAATTTTTTTTCATAAAATTTTTTCGAGCTACAAAAGAAGAAATTTGCCTGCTACTAGACACGCTCATATTCCTGGACTTTTCATTTGTCTTATCTATAAACATTGGTAAGGTTTAAATGTTTATATGATCGTTATTTTCAGTAATGGATATCGATCATTAATGGTTTAAACCTGATCCGTATAGAAAGGCGAAGAAGATAAACATGCAAACAGACAAACCAGGCGCTCATCGAAACATATGACCCTTATGAACGCCATCATTATCACTGCAAGAATATGAAACAAAACACTTGAGCCACATTTCATACACCACCAACATAATTAACCTTCCAATATTTCATTGCCGTGAGGTGGTGCGTGTAAATCTGTGGAACCTGAACCGGAAAGTGATCATTATGTCACGTATGGGAAAGTGTTCATCCATTCGTGGTTCAGCTGTGAGAAAAGAATAATAATTGCATATACTGAGTGACTTCAGTTACATATACCGTACGATTATGTAAGATTTGGTATATCATTATCGTGCGAGCGAGCACGCGCGCGCGCGCGCGCGCGTGTGTGTGTGTGTGTGTGTGTGTGTGTGTGTGTGTGTGTGTGTGTGTGTGTGTGTGTGTTTAGTTAGGGTGACATATTGAATTACGAATCTCACTCACCACTGAGTCCCAAGCGATGTCTCTGTCCTCACTCCATGCTTTCTAAATGACAAAAATACCTCACAAACTTTTTTTTTTTTTCAACTTCCCACTTGATACCTTACTATTATTTTTTCTTCTTCTTCGTGCTCTCTTTGAATGTTCCACTTAGTTCATTCGCACCTCTGATATATCTTTCCCGCCAACCAGTCAGCCTCGGGCACTCACTCACCTGCCTCACGCCGCCACGCACCCAAAGCTTTCCCGTCCCAGTAAGTCTGAGTGATCGACCGAGCTGCGGGAGGTATGCATGTGATAAGATTTCAATTTAAACTCAAAAGAGGTTTTCTAATTTTTTCTTCATAGTTTCAGACACATATCTTACAGTGTGTGTGTGTGTGTGTGTGTGTGTGTGTGTGTGTGTGTGTGTGTGTGTGTGTGTGTGTGTGTGTGTGTTTACGAATGGAGGGAATGATATAACTTTATGCATGGAATATAACGTAATCTCTGTGTCACCACCACTATGCGTTTATCGCGACGAAGCCTTGAATTACTTGCATGCCGTAGTGAGACCTGAACTTCTATCAAAGTCAAATCCCTGTGAGATGCGCTCCATCGACCATGCAGAGTTTGTTCATTTTCCCTCCAACAGGAACAGCGAGCATGGAACCGTGTTGCTGCCAGGCTTCAGAGTTTGGTAGTGTGTTTTATTTAGATACCAAGACAGTTACTTGACTCAGCTTTTAGTGTGATGGTGAGCGTGTAAAGTGTGAGCCTCTTTAATCTATGTCCGTGTGAATGTGTCCTTTGTAAAGCGGGACATTCGTTTCATATTGTTCCGACTAATATCTAGTTGTCTTCTTGTATCATACTGTGTATTTTGTTTTTATCAAATACATTAATTTCAAACACTCTTACCGCAAAAAAAAAGTGGAGTGCATCTTAATCATATTGTCAAAGTGGAGGAATGTTTGAGACAGACACAGTAATATAACTTAAGGGATTTCATCACTCCTGGTTGGTTTCCCTTTGTCTGTGTGATATAGAAATGTACCTTCAGTGTCTTCATTTTATGTTACTGGAAGTAAAGGAAAACGTACTTGCGGGATCTGTAGGAAAAGTTGGTTTGTTCTCCTCAACCTGAGCGTTATCAAGGTGCCTGAAAGAATTCTGGTAATACCACCACCACCACACTCACCACCACACCCATCCCCACACCCGTCTCCACCACCACCACCACCACCACCACCACCACCACCACCACCACCACCACCACCACGACCACCACGACCACCACAGTAAACCGAGCTCCCTAGTAAATCTATAAAACCTGCACTGGCCAGAAGGCGCACTGTTCTCATTCTGAATATATGAACACTGAGATCAAGCATAGAGAGAGAAGCCTGGATCAATACAAGCCATGGGAAGCGGAGGAAACTTTAAAGGCAATCAGGTAATTTCCTCAGAACTCATGGTAGGGTCCCTTGCTTCATGTTCGCAACGAAACTGATATGATTATTTTTACTCTGTTTTGCATATATTTTGAAACATTAAGAGCATATCAACAACAGGCTTACAAATGCCAGTGTCTGTATATATATAACAATACGCACTAGCGTCCTTATCTATCAAATTTATGTAGTGATCTTTCAAAAGCTCCTCATTAACTCATCATTGATAACGTGATCACTAAGTCTATTCAGTTAAATGCACAAATATTACAGCTTTTGAATAGATGCTTTGCGAGTAACGTAGTGATCCCTAAATAGCACAATCATTATTTCCTTATTTCGCCGCATCGTAAAGGACGCTTAGTATAAGGTCGACTGATAAAAAGCGGCGATGGTGGCCCGTGTCAGGCGGCTTTCCGTGATCAGCTGCGTCGCTAAGTGCACCTCCTAAAGCTTTCCAGTTGATTGACGCCGCTGAAATAAATACTACTTAGTGTTCTCTTCCACTGCACCTTCCGCCTCAAGAAGCGGCAGGAATTGCATAGTTAAACGAAAGACTGAATTCAATACCGCTCGTTGGATTGGCAGCTGTCTTACTGATGCGAGGAGCCCGAGGAGCAGCAGCACTTCCCGTCACAGCGGCTTCATTTGAGCAGCTTTGTCTTTTCCATGATTCTTGTACATTTCATTTACCTTAGTGCGCACCACATGAATTATTCCTCGTACTAAGTGAAATCAGGTGGCTTGTCGCTGCACACCCACCCTGGTTTTTATTTTTATTTATTTGTTACTTTTATAAAATTATCTCTGCTCCAAAAATAAGGAGATATCGTTAAATATTCACGATTTCCGTAATTTGATAAGTGTTCTGAGCATTCTTGTCCGCTGTTACCAGTTTGCATAAGTTTGAAGGACTTTCTGGATGGTTTTGTCTGACCCTTCTCACCCTTCGCACCCTTTTACCAGCTTATGGAGTGCTCATCTTCACTGTATTGTTTTAGTGGCTCAGGACTCATTTATATGTGTTTCCTTGGAAGCGTTACGAACAAAAGTTTTAATCCTTACAAGAACTACGCCATGTGTCAATAAATATTAGATTGGATTCCCTAAATGCTCTTTGTTCTGTGTTTAGAAATATTGAGTTGTTGGGAATATTTTTTGTTATATAATATATAATTTGTACTTTTGTAAATCATGAATCTCTCTCTTTTATGTATGTATATATATATATATATATATATATATATATATATATATATATATATATATATATATATATATATATATATATATATATATATATATATATACATACACACACACACACACACACACACACACACACACACACACACACACACACACACACACACACACACACACACACACACACACACACACACACACACACACACACACACACACACACACACACTCTCTCTCTCTCTCTCTCTCTCTCTCTCTCTCTCTCTCTCTCTCTCTCTCTCTCTCTCTCTCTCTCTCTCTCTCTCTCTCTCTCTCTCTCTCTCTCTCTCTCTCTCTCTCTCTCTCTCTCTCTCTCTCTCTCTCTCTCTCTCTCTCTCTCTCTCTCTCTCTCTCTCTCTCTCTCTCTCTCTCTCTCTCTTTCTCAATTCATACACTCAGCCACAAAGGAAGCCGCACCATAATCTTCCAGAGGATCGTTCAAGGCGCCGTTCTTTAAACCTGAATTCATGATAAAAGAATGATGAAAATATTAATTATTTTCTTTTTGGATATTTCTCTGTCTTTATGATAACTGAATAATTTTGTGGCTACTTCTCATGGGTTGGTCACCATTGCAAAGCGAAGCAGCAGCATTGAATCATTGCTGCCTGCAACGGTCAGTGTGATCTGTTTATTGAAGTACTTATTAGGATTTGTGGAAGTCTATTATTCGAACACGTGCTATGAAGCATATGATAAAGACTTTCCTAATAGTGTAATTTAAACACTCTTAAACCTATGGTGAATTTAGTAGAACCCCATTGAAAATAAAGAAAACTCTATTCCGAAGTCATACATCTTATCTCAAAGAAATAAAGGTTCCTTACCCTTCACTTGCGTTACATTTCGTGCCATGAAAATTATTGGAAATCTTTCACTAATTATCGAGGGATCTTTCCTAATAGATTTCCCCCCTCTTACGCGGCAGCCACCCAGGCAGTGCAGCAGCCTCACGCCCACCACCAGGCAGTGGCGGGCAGGAATGACACCATCCTACACTCACCACTTCATGTAACACAGGTTAGCGGAATTTAAACTTTTATTTTGATTCATTCGTGGGACCTATTTAGCGTCATTTCTCACTCGATCACAACTCATCTGCTGGTGTTTTGTGCAGCAGTGAGATGTGCCGACCTGTCTCCATTCAAGGGGAGAGACATTCTTGGGTTGTCCTAACCACTGGCGTAAAATGTGTCCAATAGTTTGTGTTTTAGGAGTGTATACCAACTGCCATTGATACTTACATTATTGTATGTGATACTGATCTAAGGTTCAGCGTAAGAATAAGGGATATGGGTTTTCAGAAAAAATGGATCACATTTTCCCTCACCTGGTAGAATTTTTTTTTCTTTTATGCTCAACACTTCTACTTGATGCACAATGAGTAATACAGTTAGTTTGTATTGATTATAACTAGGTGTTCATTTTTAGAGAACCTTCCTTCAAGACTCCTGCGATGGAAGACAATTTTAGTTTGTGTTCATTTAGTAAAAAAGAGATATACTGAACACAAAGTTAAGGAGATGTGTTTCGTAGTCTTGTAGAACAAGGTCAAGAATTCTTCATCTGTTGTGTGTGTGTGTGTGTGTGTGTGTGTGTGTGTGTGTGTGTGTGTGTGTGTGTGTGTGTGTGTGTGTGTGTGTGTGTGTGTGTGTGTGTGTGTGTGTGTGTGTCTTTGCGCGCGCGATCTTAAATTTTATTATTCTTTATATTATTTACATTTAAAGGTGGGGCATAGATCCGTTCGTGCCAGCCGGAAGGCAAGGGGACAATTCCTTGGCTTTTATCGCTTGACTGTTCATTGCCAGGGGAAAGCGCAACACGCTAGATGAGATAAATCATGATTTCTCTTCGCTCGTGTAGAGGATGGGATGTGACTCAAGTACAATACTAACATTATTTGAGGTAAAATTGACGTGGCAGGGGAGGAAGTTTTAGTTGTTGTAGGTTATACCTTGCGTACAGGGTTGCAATTGCTGGAGGGAGAGGGGGGACAGAATCATTTACTTGTTGTTTATGAAAGATACTATGGAGGGAATGAGGCTGTGTTTGTATCGGTGCGTGCGCGCCCCGATCGGCGCAAGATGGTTATGGGGCCTCATTGCAGCACGAGGGGCAGGGGCAGCTGGCGGCAGGAAGTGGCGATGGTGCCGATGGTTTAGGGAGTTTCTTGCCAAATCGGCAGTGGAATATCTGGTGGTGGTGTAGAAGCAGTGAGTCCGTGGATGTCCAGAACCTTCTCGAAGGTAGTACAGGACGCCCTGCAATGATCTCATCCGCTTTCTTTATTAGACTTTCCAGGAAAGCACACAAAATTCACTCGTGAACTTTGCATCAAGAATCGTGTGTAATTTGTTTATTAGGCTAGATTCTTAAGAAAAAAAAAGAAAGATGACTGCAGAAATGCACGAAAAAGTGTATATATATATTCAGAGATTATTAAACGTCAATAGAGATCTATACGCTAATCAGTGAATTTAACTGATGTCAAGACCAGATTCTTGTGAAAGGTGAAGTTATAATAAAATATTTATCCGCACACTACATAATGCAAAAAGCAAGTATTGGAACGACCTTGTCACCTTCATATAAACAGCTATGGATGTAATCTTAAACATCCACGTGATGTCAAATATTGGTGATCATTGCTTAATAATTGTAAACCATTTAGAAATTTATACAGCTCTAGAAATGTTTGCCTTAAGTGCTGTCCTTATTATATATATATATATATATATATATATATATATATATATATATATATATATATATATATATATATATATATATATATTCCACACTTCCTGTCCCATCGCCCACGAGACACTTGGACATATTTTCTCAATAGTTTTAAATCAAACCAGAACAACAAAAGTTGCAACAATAATGTAAAATTTGTTACTAAAAAGACCAATACACATTTAGTGGCATCTATATGACAAATGTAATCTCCAGTAACCGCTGTAGTCATGAACAAGTTATCTCTCCACTCCATTTTCTCTCTCTCTCTCTCTCTCTCTTTTATTTATACTATGTGGGCTTTTTCACGGGAATTTCTGGGCTAAAGGGGATACTTTTTTTGGGGGGTACCGCCTATCTCAAAGCCTACCGAGTGAGGAAGCCCAACCTACACTCGGACCGTGGACAGGATTCGAACCCATGCGCTTGGAGACCCCTCGGACTCCAAAGCACGCATGGTTCCACTGTACCACGGCGGACCGCCCCCCAAACCCCCCTCTCTCTCTCTCTCTCTCTCTCTCTCTCTCTCTCTCTCTCTCTCTCTCTCTCTCTCTCTCTCTCTCTCTCTCTCTCTCTCTCTCTCTCTCTCTCTCTCTCTCTCTCTCTCTCTCTCTCTCTCTCTCTCTCTCTCTCTCTCTCTCTCTCTCTCTCTCTCTCTCTCTCTCTCTCTCTCTCTCTCTCTCTCTCTCTCTCTCTCTCTCTCTCTCTCTCTCTCTCTCTCTCTCTCTCTCTCTCTCTCTCTCTCTCTCTCTCTCTCTCTCTCTCTCTCTCTCTCTCTCTCTCCACTACTCGATCCTGTAATAAGTGTGTAATATTAATGTGTGACATGCACGCAGCGAGAGAGGTTGTTTCCAGTGAGAGAAAATAAGAAGTGTTAAAAACCACAAGCAGAATTAGGTGTAGGTTTTGCTTTGGCATGCTGAACACCGCTGGGACTTTGGATCGATGTCCTTGGTTTGGGAACTTTTCAGGGTAATATCCATCGCCGGACTTACTCTGAAGGTACAGGTGGTGTTAGCGATATGTGCGACGAGTGAGTGAGGAAGACGGATGTGGAGTGTGACAGTGATTGGTGAGGACGGATGCCCAGGGTGACAGTGAGTGGTGGGAATGTGGAGTGTGACAATAAAGGGTGCGGAGAGGCGGACGGATATGGAGTGACCCTCTTCGTAATAAATGATTATATTTGTATGCATGTACACACACACACACACACACACACACACACACACACACACACACACACACACACACACACACACACACACACACACACACACACACACACACACACACACACACACACACACACACACACACACACACACACACACACACACACAAGGCAGTCTTCGATTAGTTTCATTTATCACTGATTTCTATCTATAATTGTGTCTGTCCTGCATCTTCTTTTCTTCCAGTGTGTGTGTGTGTGTGTGTGTGTGTGTGTGTGTGTGTGTTTAGTGTGGCTTCTGGGGTGTAGAAGGTGTGGCCATCAGCTATAAAGTAGCTGTTGGAGGTCGATTGATCTTTTGCAGTTTCTTCCTTTCTTCCTTTTTATTTTGTTCTTTTCGTGCTCATTTATTAATATTAGTAAACAACAAGCGTATCTCTTATCGAAACAGACCGAAAGAGACCCGACAAACAGCTCCATCCGAATAAAAAGGAAAACATAGCATTAGTGAACGATTTATTCCCTGAGATATACAGTTACCGACAGCGAGAAATCTTTGAGCCGGTCATGATCATTACAAGGTGTCACAGATGCGCTGGAGAACAGTAGCTGGCACCTTACTTTAGTTGTTAGTGATTTAAGTAGCTTTTTTATAAATAAAATAGCTTTCTTATCAGTGTAGAAATCGATAAGAGTATAGTAGATTGTGTTCGAAGAAGTCATTACCGAGTTTTTCATAGGGAAGGTTTTTTGACTTATGTTGAAAAGGGAAACGTAAGAAGATTGGAGCGTCTTCCTCTCTGGCAGTAGTATATAGGAAGAAAATAGGCAGCCTGAAGTAAACCCGAGCTTTTTCACTACATCCCCTCGTGGCGGCTCCTGTGTAGGCGAGTCCTGGTATCAAAATGGCCTAGAAAACTCCACACTCCTTCTCCTATCGACGCTGCCAAAGTGCTTCCCCGCCTCACAAACTAAAGGACCATCTGTGCGGAAGACATTTTGAGGAGATGGTGAAAGAAGGTGACGGAGACAAAATGGATTGGAAAGAAATGTTCTTCCTTCATGAAAGCAATTCTGTGCTCCATTGTGCTATGTTGAGTGCGTGAGGAGAGAATGGAAGCTGTTGGGAGACGAGACTTGAATCCAAGCTTCACGATATTGAAGACAGACCTTCATATTCCTAGCGGCGTGAAAAATACAGAGTGGAAAGTGATAGTTTAGGAGTGAGTGAAGCAAAAAGGGAAACTTTCCCCACCCTCGTGGCTGCTGCTACTCTTTTTCGTTCTGTTTATCTAGCTTTTATTCATCCAGTCTCCTCGGCCCTTTACGTCGGTTTATTATACTTTTATTTCGTTTTCTTTCGACTGTTCTACTTTTCATTATAATTCAGGTATTCATTTATCAACATTCATGCGCACAGTCACACATTTCTTTATAAGTAGTTAAGAAAGAATATTTGATTGGTTTATCATTGCGTCATGTCCGTCCGTGATATATTAAAAATCAGTGTTAGCAAATGTGTATTTTGCAATTTTGAAAGGGTTAGAGTTTGTCAAAATGATAATATTGATTACAAAACGCTCGTAGTTAACGCTGTCTGACCTATCTTTGTGTAGCGAATATTTCCAGACAAAACGTGTACATGCAAATATGTTTGTAACATGTTGTTGACCTTCTGAAACTTGCAAACCCAAATAATGAATGGGCTCATAAATAAATTGCATTCCAAATCGGCACCATTACGACTCTACTATTGCCAATATCAATATGTAAATTGATAAGTGTATCAATTTACATATTGTCCTTAATTAAGCTTCGGGCAGGATGGGCAGGTTGGCTAAGTAAGCAATGAAGGAATTATAGAATAGAAGTTGTACTATAGGAACACTTTAAAAATGTTTAAAAAATATTACAAAAGATCAGAAAATGTGTTATAATGTTCAGCGCATTTATTGCCATTTAGTTAAAAGACAAATATTCTACAATGCGAGACGAATTTTGAGAGTATTATAAAGGTAAGATGAGTTTATCTCTCGGTACTTAAGAATAAGCCATCAAGTGAAAAACAGAAGAAAGAAGCATTTCAACTGTAATTAATTTCTCCTTAGCAGCACAAGACGCGTACTGTGTTGGGTCTGTATGAAGGGTTTTCATTTGACAAAAAGGTTTAAGATGGATTCAGCACAATTATGCTTTTCTGTGAGCAGGAGCCGTCTAAAGAAGAGCAGCTGCTTATATATTTATCTTGCAAGATGTCAAGCAGTTCCTCAATAAGAAGTTTAAATGCACGTCCATTAGTAAACGCAAAGATAATTTCCTTTTTCGAATTTTGTCTTGGCAAAATATGAAAGGATTCACTGGAGCCATTGCGTAGTGAGCGTGTTACTGAAATGTATCTCTCCTTCTTTAGAAAAACGGATTATGGAATTATAACATCTGTAATATTCAGGTAAGCTTGTCGTAAAAAAAATATAGATTAAAAATAAAGAAAGAAAGAAAATAAGAGAAAAAAAAATAACACACACACACACACACACACACACACACACACACACACACACACACACACACACACACACACACACACACACACACACACACACACACACACACTGGTTGTGGAAAGTATTTGAAAGGACTGTGAATGTTGACCTCACAGTTTACACATATTTAGAAATTCAACATTTTAGGAATTGGGCTCACGTAAATCATGATGAATATTTGGTGTTGTATGACATAAAACTAAAACCAAATTATTCAGAAAGTACAAAGTTTTATGTATTGTTCCAAAACAAACTCAGTTCACCCAAGCAATTACTATCAATTGGCTGTAAAATTGGTACCATTACACCGGAGCTATCGGAATGAGCTGCAAACGATTCACTCTATATTTGTATACAGGATCATTGCCCTTCACTCTTTGCTTACGAATTGAGGGAGAGTGAAAATAAGACTATCTATTTTCAAACATCTGAAAAATTGGTATCCTGCTTATTTCTTAACTTGAGAATGATTTGTCAATTTTTCCTACTTTTCCCTCAACAAGCCATCGCCAATGTCACCGCTGTCCTTGACCTCTCTAGCCATTCTCCTTGCGCTTCTCCAACCTCCAAACGCCAAGCCACAAATGATGATGTGTTATATATATTGGAAAAAAAAAGTGGTCTTCCTCTCTCTCTTTTTTTTTCCTCTCTCTCTCTCTCTCTCTCTCTCTCTCTCTCTCTCTCTCTCTCTCTCTCTCTCTCTCTCTCTCTCTCTCTCTCTCTCTCTCTCTCTCTCTCTCTCTCTCTCTCTCTCTCTCTCCTTCCTTTCTTCGTGCTCAAATGCTAGTCTTTTCTTTCTTTCTTTTTTCTTTTTCTTTCTTTTTTCTTTCTTTTTCTATCCTTTTCTTTCTCTCTCTCTTCTCTCTCTCTCTCTCTCTCTCTCTCTCTCTCTCTCTCTCTCTCTCTCTCTCTCTCTCTCTCTCTCTCTCTCTCTCTCTCTCTCTCTCTCTCTCTCTCTCTCTCTCTCTCTCTCTCTCTCTCTCTCTCTCTCTCTCTCTCTCTCTCTCTCTCTCTCTCTCTCTCTCTCTCTCTCTCTCTCTCTCTCTCTCTCTCTCTCTCTCTCTCTCTCTCTCTCTCTCTTCCTTTCTTCGTGCTCAAATGCTAGTCTTTTCTTTCTTTCTTTTTTTTTTTCTTTCTTTTTTCTTTCTTTTTTCTATCTTTTTCTTTCCTTCTTCTCTCTCTCTCTCTCTCTCTCTCTCTCTCTCTCTCTCTCTCTCTCTCTCTCTCTCTCTCTCTCTCTCTCTCTCTCTCTCTCTCTCTCTCTCTCTCTCTCTCTCTCTCTCTCTCTCTCTCTCTCTCTCTCTCTCTCTCTCTCTCTCTCTCTCTCTCTCTCTCTCTCTCTCTCTCTCTCTCTCTCTCTCTCTCTCTCTCTCTCTCTCTCTCTCTCTCTCTCTCTCTCTCTCTCTCTCTCTCTCTCTCTCTCTCTCTCTCTCTCTCTCTCTCTCTCTCTCTCTCTCTCTCTCTCTCTCTCTCTCTCTCTCTCTCTCTCTCTCTCTCTCTCTCTCTCTCTCTCTCTCTCTACCCCTTCCCAACATCCTCCCTGTCTCTCTTAATATAATTCTTTATTAAAGGTAGTAATAAAGGCGCACCAAGACTGAGAGCTGACGTATTGTTAACTTGTACTCTGTTATAAAGTCACTTTTATCCGGAAAAAAGAACACTGCTGTCGTTGTCCAGCCTTTGTTCTTCAGATGATTATAAATTAAGCTATCCTGGGACATTGAAAGAAAGAAAACAGTGATTATTGGCTTTCCTTTAAAAAGAGCGGAAAAATTAGGTCCACTTCGATTGTACTGTCCATGTTGCTCAATTTATTATTTGCTGGGAAAAGTGAATAGGTACACAGTTAGAGGAAATATGAAATAATACAGAATTACGGTTTTAAAGATGCTTCTGTTGTTGCTGCTGTCACCATCGAGTAAACCTAGTGACCCAGACCCGCTCCTGACCTTATTGTGTTTTTTATAAGTGGTTTTGCTTTTACTAATGTTGGCAAGATACTTGTGTTTTAGAATGCCTTTCCACGCACACGTACACCCACACGCACACGCACACGCACACGCACACGCACTCCATGTCATCAGTGTGTAGAAAAAAAAAAAAAAAGCACTTTATTTACGTTACCTGTCCCTCCTTTCAAATTCTCAGGACGGGGTCACTAATACAATGACCGTGATAATGTAGTACACAAACAAATAAAAAAGAAAAAAGAAAAAAGAAACAACTGTCTGTCACTGTCTTGTTTCATAAGATCCAAATAAATAAATGATAAACGTTTTACGAGTTTCTAATTTTTCATCAATAAATCCAAAACTTTTCCAAGAAGACTTTCTGTCTATACGTTCATTTTTTTTCAATGTTTTTATGCACAAACGCGATTATAAACTGCAGGTAAAGTTGTTAAACGCAACGCGAAGAAAGAATATCCTCAGGTTCAGTGAGACAGAGAGCGTCGGGAGCAGCCGTAAGTTAGTCGTCACCGCGCGGAGGCTGACCGCAGACTGACGGCACTGCTGGCCCTCACGCCACTGTTCCAGCCCTTTAGTGGGTCGCCGTCACCCTTTTAGGCGTTACTGGTGGTGTGTATGAGCCAACACTCAGTGATGGTGTGTTGATGGAGAGATTAGTGTCAGGGAAGGAGCGAGGCACGGGAAAGCTTTAACCTCGGCCCGAGTCAGTTAAAACACCTGGTAAATTTGAATAGATAATGAATTATTCTCAACTTTTGCTGACACTGGAAATAAGTGGAAAGTCGTTTATGGATTTTGAAGCATACTTGGAGAATTTCAAGAAGTACTGTCAGTAAGTGGACGGCTTTTTATACTATCATCTTCGCGTCGTCATTTGTTTTCTTTTTAGGCAGATTTCTGCAGTGAATGTATTTAAGATACAGAGCACTAAATGATGTGCGCACAGATCTCTTGCCATGTGTGCTTGACTGGTAGATAATAGAATATTTTTGGTTTATACATCAGTTAAAGCTTTTGCCTGTATGGTTCACCACTGTGCATTGTCAGGATTCTTTCACTCCCGGCAGCAGCTTCTGGAGAATGTGTCTGAAGCTTTGCTGAGATCTTAAGGAAGACATACGATCCTACTCTTAGTGAATACTGATCGCTGCCCGGTCTGATTCTTATAAACTTAGACCTCCGAATAGAAAATATTGTACTACTATATGATAATAATGTCAATCTCCTCGCGTCTGGAGTCAGCAGCGTAATGGTTCCAAACAAAGACGAAGTGGGAATTGATCCCCTTGCTAGGTCGATGGAAGAAAGGAAATGCAGGCGTCCCGCGATACTTGGAGGCTGCAAACTACATATACACACATTCACATATAAGTAAAGAAGCGAATAGTGTTCTAGACAAACAAAAATGCTTGAAAGGTAGTAAAGTCGTCGAGAGAAGGAATAGGTTTGCAGAATAACGAGTAGGATAAGAGGGTTTTACCAGCTTCAATTTTATCTGTGGTCGGTAGCAGCGCCAGACCATGTAGTGGATCGGGACACTAAGAGAAAAGGTCAGAATCGTGTCTATGTTAGGTGCTTCTGATTCCAGCCAGACATGTTCAGATTCACAAAATTAATCTCGCATGGCAACACAGAAGAGAAATCCTGAACTGAGTTTAAGAGCAAAAAATAAAGAAGAATTTTTAAATCGTGAATATCTTAAGGAGTTAAGCACCTGCGCTCAGCGAAACTAGCTGAGAGTTGGCCAGACGCCATAATCAAGAAGGGGGAGGAAGTAACAAGCTTTCTGTCAGTCACAAGCATCCTGTAACCCTAGAGGTCATGAGGAGAAGGTCACGTACCTTTCGTGTCTTGTGGATTATTAGCACAGCAGATGAGGTTAAAACACTAAACACAGTAGGACCGCTCGACGCATCCAGGCGTACAGAGTGAAGCAAGATGTGACGCGATTGTAACTCTGCTGCTCTACTTTTCATGGAACGTCAATTAAGAGATTCATTTCAAATCTTTGGCCAACCTTCTTTTCAGGTAGGGGAAAAATGTCCGTGACACATAAGGGCCATGATTTGGCAGTAGGCGGAGGTGGCAGAAGACAGTTTGAGAAGGAAGCCACGGAACGTAGAAGTCCGTGGCTGGCGAGTGAGCATCCGTATGTCATTTTTCATTTAATAGTTTTATGTATAATGTTACAGTAGTGCTTCTAATTTGGATGCCGAAATTTGTGTTATAGTGCGCGAGTAAGTTCAGGTTTCTCATTATTTTGTTTGAACGTATCATCAGTAGTGGTTGTGCAACAGTCGTTTGAGCTAACAATGCTGTCAAGCAATTAATTGAATTAAGACTCGGCTAAATGACAAAATCACTATTTACATTAACTGAATTCGTGGTGCGTCCCTGACTGCCTTTACCACAGGCCTCCCCCCTTTCACGTACAAGGAAAAAAATACATGATGGACAAGGTTCCTCACGTCACATATTTTGAGGGAAAACAATGTTTTTTGTGGTGAGCCACAAGAAAATGAATAAAGGATTAGTAGATAAAGAAATGACCGAGATCCAGTGTAGTCCCAAATAGACTTGCATTGGGGTGCCAGTGGCACGCTTGTCTGTGTGAGGGAATATATATATTCTTTATTGATTATTCATCAAGGAAAGAAAGTCACTTTCATTGTTCCGTATTTAGTGACCTCAGACCCGATATTTTGGCCATAAATATTTACTCTATTATTGATTATGCCAGTCCTGGTTTAATGATTTTGTTAAGATGTACAAAAGAGACTAGAAGCGTTTTTCACATTTTTTTTTTCGTTTCTGTAAGTAAAGCAACACTGGTATCAAGAAATGCTCACAGGGTTTCATAAGTCAGTGGTGCAGACAGGTTCATTACTGGATGCAGCGGGAACGAGTCGCTGGCATTGCCCTATTTGATGAAATGATGGTACTTTCATAACTTATCTCCTTATTTCCTCACACGTTTTTCATTCCATTTTTCTCCGTCACATTGGGTCACTCACTCTCTCCTAAAGGCGCACTACCTTACCACTGAGACCAGACTCCGTGACCCAAGACGAGTGCGGGGTCGCCAGAGGAACACTGGTAAGGCTCCTCCATCCACTACCACCGTCACCAGGAAGGAACTGTAGTGGCACAAGTTGCTCTGGGTTTCCCGTCCTCGCCTTCCTCTCCCTCCCGTTTCTCATGCACTTTTCCCCGTGCCAGCGCCGCTTTACTCCTTCCTCTCCCGCCCTGTACAGTGAAGGTCTCCTCGTGGTGGTGCGGGGACGAGGAGTCTCATGGTCATGGAGTGTTTTGGGGACGAGGAGAAAAAAGGTTCGCCAACTCAGACACTCCGCGGCTCTAAGCTTGCACCACACGATTGTCGCTTATGTAATCTAAGATGTAGTTAGAAACTCGCACGCATACACAAACACACACACTCACACACACACACACACACACACACACACACACACACACACACACACACACACACACACACACACACACACACACACACACACACACACACACACACACACATGGTTGAGAGAGAGAGAGAGAGAGAGAGAGAGAGAGAGAGAGAGAGAGAGAGAGAGAGAGAGAGAGAGAGAGTCATATCATACCATTCTGTTACCTTACATGAAATACTTGAGACAAAAATAGAAGACGCAGCTCAAGTTTTCCCTGAATAATCAATCATCTTGCTTTTAGTCGTTTTTCTTTGGATTTTTTATGAAATACTGTAGATTTTCCTTTTAATATAAGTAGTTAGGAGCAAGAGTATACCAAGGGCAGTTTTAAGAAGCCAGGCTATATATAAAATGGTTATGTATGCCACTGATCACTTATCACACCGCTCCCTTCATAAAACACCCACTCTAATCCACCTACCATCGCCTCCCATGATTATGCTTAAAAATTTTCTGAAGACTTCGTACTAAAAATCTGGTTACTGAGTCTATTCCTCTCTCTCTCTCTCTCTCTCTCTCTCTCTCTCTCTCTCTCTCTCTCTCTCTCTCTCTCTCTCTCTCTCTCTCTCTCTCTCTCTCTCTCTCTCTCTCTCTCTCTCTCTCTCTCTCTCTCTCTCTCTCTCTCTCTCTCTCTCTCTCTCTCTCTCTCTCTTATCTTTGTTAAGCTCATACGCACGTGTTGGGCATGAATGGTGTTGGTGTTGAGAGAGGAACATATGTTTGCCTTGACACCTCATATTTCAGTATTCGTATCTCTTCATGTAGTGTTGCCAGAGTGTCTCCATAAAAGGACGACGCGCTGACCGAGGAAAGGCTTGCGATTATCTGTGAACATGATTTACTCGTACTCGTCGGGGATGCATCTCTCCCCTCCCTTCCCCAAACATACATACACACGCAATGACGGTAGCGTGCACCAGTGACGTCCCATGGTTGATGTTGATAGTTTGTCATGTGTGTGAATAAATGACGCATGAGATCGAAATATTTCTTACGGAACATCATCACGAAACATTGTTATTGGGTGTCCAGGAAAAAAATAATAAAGTGACGTTTAATCCCTTCAATGCCATGACGCGTTTCCATATTCATTCTGCTTACTATATGGTGATTTTATAGAGCTTCAGAGACTCATGTGGGGAGATTAAGATAGTGAAGACTGAGGGAATTGACCTCCGTAGACCCTTTCTAATGTCAATAAAATGGTCTAATCGTACACAAATCTCAAGGTAAAAAATGTGTCCCAGTATTGAAGGGTTTAATTGTAATCTGTCTCTTCAACAAAGCATGGCCTTCACTTCTCTCATACGAATTGCTTGCTTCTGTGCTGTAATGGTTCTCTCTCTCTCTCTCTCTCTCTCTCTCTCTCTCTCTCTCTCTCTCTCTCTCTCTCTCTCTCTCTCTCTCTCTCTCTCTCTCTCTCTCTCTCTCTCTCTCTCTCTCTCTCTCTCTCTCTCTCTCTCTCTCTCTCTCTCTCTCTCTCTCTCTCTCTCTCTCTCTCTCTCTCTCTCTCTCTCTCTCTCTCTCTCTCTCTCTCTCTCTCTCTCTCTCTCTCTCTCTCTCTCTCTCTCTCTCTCTCTCTCTCTCTCTCTCTCTCTCTCTCTCTCTCTCTCTCTCTCTCTCTCTCTCTCTCTCTCTCTCTCTCTCTCTCTCTCTCTCTCTCTCTCTCTCTCTCTCTCCTCTCTCTCCCCATTTCCTCTCCCGCCACCCCACTTACTGCTAATGACTATTCTGTGGTACATTGAGTTCTCATCAAAATCAACTCAATCAAATGGGGTGAAGACAGACAGTACGAGTGACATTAGAGGGAGGTTAGATTAGGTTAAATTAGTCGAGATGAAGTCTAAGTGAAAAGAATTAAAGTTTGAGGATAAATGACGGCGGAATGTACGTTTATTTTTTCTAAGTAAGAGGGACAATCGGTCAAGGGCAACAAAAAATGTGTAAAAAAAAATAGGCCCACTGAGGTGCCGGTCTCTGAAAAGTGAAAAGGAATGGAACTTCTTGACTGGTTTAAGAGTCATCATTTTTTTCTTTTTTTTCTTGCTTACTTTTATTTAGTAATTAATGTTTGGCCCAATATTATTTTTTTTCCATTAAATTGTTGGTTACTGTTTTTCTTATTTGTTCTGTTATGGTTCTTGTAGCTGTGTTTAGATTTCTTTTTGCGTTAATTGTGTTTTTGTGTGTGTGTGTGTGTGTATATGCTATTTCTTTTGCCTTTCATTACTGAATTTCTCCCAATTTTTTTTTATTTATACCATGTGGGCTTTTCACGGGAATTTATGGGCTAAAGGGGATACTTTTTGGGTACCCCCTATCTCAAAGCCCACCCGCTAGGAAACCGTTGCCCCGAGTGAGGAAGCCCAACCTACACTCGGACCGTGGACAGGATTCGAACCCGTGCGCTTGGAGACCCCTCGGATCCCAAAGCACGCATGGTTCCACTGTACCACGGCGGCCCCAAGTTTTGACTTTAGTGTTGGAGGTGATGATGGTGCTATGGCCGTGTAGTGATATTTGTGTTAAATGGAGTATGGTCAGAATGAGTCATGAGGCAAGGTTTTTATTTGTCTGTTATTCGAGGTTTTATTCTTTGACAATGTAATGTCAAGCGTAGAAACTTGTGTATGGCTAAAGAAAGCCCTGAAATTAAGTCCTTAGTGATCTCTTTCCCTGTGTATGGCCTATGAGTGATTTTTCCTGTGTATGGCCTATGAATGATTTTTTTTTTTTATAGCTTTGTCAACGTCATTAGAGTTTTAGATATTGAGTATGGTGTATGCGTTCTGTCTGACAAGCCTGTAAAAATCTGAGAAAGGTAAATATGGTCTGCGAGAAGGGAGGCAGGTAGTTTGTGTATTTATTGGAACTGTGTTTGTTATAATTGTCGTCTGTGTATCAAAGTTGTGTGCAGTGGCGTGTATTAGGAATTCCTGATGCACATAGTAACCGAACTGCAGCACCAGCCTGGCTTCCTAGTGATCTATGGACAATACCACTCAAGGAGCAGAACCACAGCTAAACCTAATAGCACAGAGAAGAAATTGCTTGGAACTCCATCTGATAAGGCTCCAGCTTACTAGTATACGTTGCAGAGCATGGTGGAGTTGCATCAAAAGGGAGTCTCTATCCCTATTCCCTGGGCTAGCTGCTTTCTTTAACTATTCCTCTAAAGGGGACCTTCTGAAGTAAGGCTAATGTTTGGCTTCGTACCACGGCCAGTCCAGCTAGTTGGCGAATTAAAAGAAAAAATAGATGTGGATAATAAGAGAAAGACTTGCGAATCTTTTGTAAGGGAAATATACTATCAAAGGGGCGCAGGAATGTGTCTCCAGTAGGGCGGAGTGCTCTGATCTTTGGTTCCGGTGGTGGACACACATTTGTTGTAGAGGAGACAGTCCAAATCTCTGATTTTCAAAAGCTCTGTTTCACTATTCTGACGAAAAATCGCTGTCTATTCTAGCAGCTGTGTCTCTCCAACGACAGTCTGTGCGAGTCTGCACATGTCAGTCTGAGGTCTCATCAACACGAGTGCGGTGGTTTCCTGTCTTTGTGATGCTTTAGATATCACCATGACAACGCGTGACGTTTGTATATCTAACGGTTCCTCAAAGGTTTCTTTTCCTCGCTCCTACAGTGATAACGAACCTTCTCAGAATATTTCGTCAAAACTTAAAGAAAGCAAGCTATAACCGTCATTCTTGTTCTCTTCATGGGAATGACTTGCGTTTGGCGAGATTTGCGAGGGTTTTAAAACGTCGTTCGTTGTGCTGATTGTATTGACTAGGGTTTTACAATTCACACATGTCGCACGTGCCTCCCATTTTGTATCGGTGTGTTCTCGGTGCTCATATTTTTGCTCAGGGGAAGAAAATGAAGATGTTATTAGATTTTCCTTTTCTTCAGTATATATTTATTTTTACATCTCTATTAATATTTATATTTCTGTCATAGTGCAGCAATACACGACTGTTTATCTGTGTGTCTCTGGCCTCGCACAACCCAACCAATGCAATGGAAGTCACTGCCAGTTTATTAGTGATTAGCCTCACAGAATGTACTAAAGGCTGCTCTGCTGTGCTAATGTGTTTAACACACAATGCAGGATGTCTGGGTAAGGTGTGACAAATTTAAGGATGTGATAATCGGAATATTATAAATATGATTTATTAGAAGAAAACTTTAATTTCGTTCCTAATAATTATTACATACCCAGAAGTAAGGATATCTGTAAGGATGTACACCGATTAACCTATACGTATTTCATGTCCTATAAGATGGTCATCAGACAGACGAAATAATGACTCAAGAAAGCCGAGTGTGTGTGTGTGTGTGCATATATATATATATATATATATATATATATATATATATATATATATATATATATATATATATATATATATATATATATATATATATATATATATATATATATATATATATATATATATATATATATATATATATATATATATATATATATATATATATATATATATATATATATATATATATATATATATATATATATATATATATATATATATATATATATATATATATATATATATATATATATATATATATATATATATATATATAAAGCAAGTCACAGGGACATGACTATACTGATTTCATCACTCAGGCTGACAGTGGACAACTCAATTACTGTGGAGTGGAGGTTGGTCGTCAGTTATCTAATGGCTTTGATGGTTTTGTAGCTAATGATAATAATTCTCTCTCTCTCTCTCTCTCTCTCTCTCTCTCTCTCTCTCTCTCTCTCTCTCTCTCTCTCTCTCTCTCTCTCTCTCTCTCTCTCTCTCTCTCTCTCTCTCTCTCTCTCTCTCTCTCTCTCTCTCTCTCTCTCTCTCTCTCTCTCTCTCTCTCTCTCTCTCTCTCTCTCTCTCTCTCTCTCTCTCCTGCATGGGACTGATTATTACTAAAACTTACAATATCGCTTATTACACCTTCGCTGTCACTTGTAAGACTTATTACTGAAGCCAAAGCGATTCTCTTTATGTGATTTATACCAGAAGTCTTGATTATGAAGGCAACGGTATCGTAGTTTCAAAGAAGATATAAATTATCACAGTAATCTGAGAGTTCTCTTCGCCTCTACGCCAAACACGTGTGGCCAGTAACCCCTCGTGCTCCATCAATGCTAATTAAACACTTACTAATTTATCCACATTCCACACTGTTGGATAATTGTCATCAGCTTCTATTCATCTTTCGTTATCATCTGTCGTAAGGCTCAGCACTTCCCAGTAAGCTGTAAATGGCTTGGGAATACGTTCATTCCCTACTATCGTGAAAATGAAAAGCATCCAGAATCTCAAGAGGCTTACCACGGCTGGAAATCCTGACGAAGAGGATTATGTTTTTTTTTTCTCTGTGAAGCAGGACTTCCTGGAAACGTCAAGAAACTTTGACCTTCGTGTGCAGGTGCTTAGTGTCTAGGACTCTACATTCAGAGTTTCCATACTGACTGACCAGTGAAAAAACCTTACCTTTTATAGCAGTCTTTCCCGAACATTTGATTTACTAGCTGGAGCTTTTATGGAATCATACAACACCCATTGTGGTTCAAGGAAGACAGCGAATGTATTTTGTACTACAAAATTAGAGGTATACATGATTGAAAGACGGTACAATATTGGTTGCTTTCATTAAGTGTTGATTTATTGTGGTAATCTTGTAGCCACATGACGGGTGATCAGAGTTTGACTTTCTGTTAAGAATAATAGATATTTTGGCAGCAGATGTCATGGTAAGCCACATAGTAAGAGTGCCTACACACTTCAGATATAAGCTCCTTTAGTATTGATTACTTCATGCACCAAGAATGCTTCCAAAAAGATTATAGAAAGTTGTTGTACCCACAGTTATGCGGCAGCCTGGGGCTCACACATAGGCCTTTTATGATGAGGAGCCTGGTATGGAACACGCTATGCCAGTCATTGTTCACTTCTTCACATTCCACTAGTTCTCTTTATAGCGGCTAATGTGAACATCATAGATGACTTTTTTTTTTATGGAGTAGCGGAAGCTGGCCAGGGGCAACAAAGAATAAAAAGAAAAGGCCCACTTGATTGCCAGTTCCCTAAAACATTAAGAGAGTTAGCGAAAAATCTGGAACAAATGTCCTGAAACCTCCCTCTCAAAAGAAGTCGAGTCGTAGGAAGATGGAAATGTAGAATCAGACAGGGAGTTCCAGAGTTTATCTAAGAAAGTCGTACAGCTGTAGGTTCCCAAGCCATCCTGATATGCTGATATAGTGTGGAGCATGGGTATTTTGAAAGGTTAAGTTTACCAAGGGAGTTTTCACACATCCTAAGGACTGACACTTTAGGTCGTTAGCCCCTTTGGACACATTCGTCCTGTGGTCGTTTCTCTCTCTCATATCGCTCACCGTTTGCCTCGCAGTCACTTATTGCCACTATCGGGAAAGGCTATAAAGTTTTTCGTTCACTACACGTTCTCGAAGAAGTTTGACAGTTAATTAATTTCTACCAACCAATTCTTCTCTTTGATGGGAGTGACTTAGTTTGGCAGAACATTTCGTTCTTCAGGCGAACACAGCACCTTGCTACCCGTTGCCTTTAATGTTAGTTTCATGTTAACCCTTTCAGTACCATGACACGTTTCCACGTTCATTCTGTTTACTATTTGGCGATTTTATACAGCTTCAGAAACTCATGTGAGGATTAAGATAGTGAAGACTGACCATTAATCTTGTAACCTCCGTAGACCCTTCCTAATCTCAATAAAACTTTCTAATCCTACCCAAAAAATCATGATAAAAATGCGTCACAATACTGAAGGGGTTAGATATTCATTGATGACTGAAACATGGGTTTGACCTTACACTATGTTAACTTGTTATCTAGACACGCACAGTCAAATGTGAAAAAAAGAAAAGAATATATTTTATTTTGTGTTCGATAATTAGAACTCATACCAAGGAACAAATTCCAGTTTAAGAGGAGAATGTCTGCAACGAAATTTTTCTCTCCATTAATATCTATCTTCTGTGGCAGAGACAACAGCGTTGTAATCGTATTTAATTCAGCAATGGTGTATCCTTCCCACACAGCACAGGCTTGGAAATAATACTCATTGTTAATAAGCGTGTTTTGTCTTCAATCGCGGTGAATTCAAATCTCATATATGCACGTGAAAGTGAACATGTATTCCAGTGTAAATGAACGGATGCTTAGTTGCTTTCTTTTACGCTGCTTGATATTCTTTAGAGATGGTATTTTAATTCCTGGTATACGCGCACGAAGAAATAAGCATTCCCCCTGCTGAGAGCCGCCAAGCTATTCCTGTCTCGTGACTTCAATCAACACTTGTTACTTACACTAACTCATCCACACATTAAGGCAGAAAGTGATGGCAAATTTTCAAATATTTTTCTCTGTTCAATAGAAGTTGTGGTTCTTACTGGTGTCTGGTAATGATATTTGATGTTTAGTTAGCTGATAATTTCTGCACGATTTTTTTTCTGAAAGAAGTAATGCCGAGTGTTTCGTTGCTGGACGCCGGAACTTAATTGGGATCGGTCAGACTTGCCCTCTTTCTTGGTAAGGAAGTTTCAGGGATATTAATTACTCTTAACCGACTTCCACTTACTAACTCTGACACAGGCCTCGCTTGCTCGCGGTGTAGAGCATTCTTTATGTGCCATTCTATCGCAGTGGTGGTGATCCTAATTATACACTGCATCCACTAGTGGTTTCTCTTACCTGGCACCGTTTTATACAACTTCTTCACAGTGAACACGCTACTATGTATACCATACGTTCAGAGTAACTATTATCTGGTACCTTCCTTCCTCATGCATGCTTCAGTAAGACATCATCGCTGAGGGAGCCACGACATCCTGCTATTATGTTGGTGCTGCATTGTCATCATTTCAGCCCTATTAGCCACATTGACAGAACATATGATTATAATAATATAGCTTCCTTGGCTTTTAATGTATCGTGTGTGTGTGTGTGTGTGGGGGGTTGGAGGGGCGAGATTCATTAGTCATTTAAATTCTCAGTATGTACAAATTATATATATATATATATATATATATATATATATATATATATATATATATATATATATATATATATATATATATATATGTGTGTGTGTGTGTGTGTGTGTGTGTGTGTGTGTGTGTGTGTGTGTGTGTGTGTGTGTGTGTGTGTGTGTGTGTGTGTGTGTGTGTGTCTGTGTGGGTTGGAGGGCGAGATTCATTAGTCATTTAAATTCTCAGTATGTATATATATATATATATATATATATATATATATATATATATATATATATATATATATATATATATATATATATATATATATATATATATATATATATATATATATATATATATATATATATATATATATATATATATATATATATATATATATATATGCACAATGTTTGCATCATATTTAAAATTATTGCTGTGAACTTTTGTGAAGAAACTTTATTGTAGCAGGGAAGTTAATTCACATCTTGATTATTTATCACTGATTATAACATTTTAAAAAGCACAATTATGCTATGCTATGCTTCATTAGTTATGTATTTGCCCTGCCTTATACATAAGGTCTCCTGTCCCAGAGTGAAAAGGGTCAAGCTCACATTTCCCGCTACATCGGTTTTAATGATGAATTGCTTTGCCGCAGCTCCGGCTCAGTAAGGCCTTGTAATTTGTTATGCGTGTTGCGGTGTGTCTTCAGAGTTCACGTCAGTATTGCAAGAGAGAGAGAGAGAGAGAGAGAGAGAGAGAGAGAGAGAGAGAGAGAGAGAGAGAGAGAGAGAGAGAGAGAGAGAGAGAGAGAGAGAGAGAGAGAGAGAGAGAGAGAGAGAGAGAGAGAGAGAGAGAGAGAGAGAGAGAGAGAGAGAGAGAGAGAGATATATATATATATATATATATATATATATATATATATATATATATATATATATATATATATATATATATATATATTCTGTGTTTGCGGGGTCTGATATTCCTCACTGAATCCTTTGCAGACATGAGACCACAAAAGAAAGTTTGTTACAAACTTATGAAAAGGAGTGGCAGATCTCTTGAAATGGATACGTAGAGACATACTTGGTAAACTCAAAGTATCCGTAAAGATATATCTACATGTCTGTACAGCATTAAGAGAGGAGCAACATACTTTAAAAATGAGTGAGAACAATAACTAAAAGGAGAAAACTGAGAAAAGTAATAACAAGCAGGTAGTCAGTTTGAAAATAATTTCAATAAAGGCTTGCATCTGGTGGTCCGTGTATTTGACTGGTGAATCCTGGCGATTTGTCTTCTGTTGTACATCAGATATGTGTGTTGCCTCTCCCAAAGCTTTCCAATGAATCATGAGTCTTGCCTTATAGTAACACAGGAATATCATTGCGAGTCTTCAATATGAATGACATCGAAACTCATAAAAACATCTGTTATCCTTTCAAAATCTGAGTTTTATGTCACGTGTTGCGTATGAAACGTTTTGAATATAAAAAGTATTTAAACACCCTCATATTACACAGACTAGATACGTTTTATATTCACCGCAGTCCTGTGTATTTATTTATTTGACCACTGACTGCTCTCGTACCACCCACCTGCTTGTCCCGCTGGATCGTGATCTGTATGCTAACCTCGGCAGCATTACTGATTTTTTCTCCCATGAGGTTCACTGACCTACCCATTTATTGATCTATGATTTCTTAAAACAATTTTCCTGGCTTTATTAAATTTTGTAGATAGCATACTGTCCACCTGACCTCACACTTCGTCTTTTTCTCCTTTTGTTCACACTGACATTGTGAAATGTGTCTTGTATAGTTATGCTGCGAGTTCAGTGGATTGCATGGTTACAAGGGTAGGTAGTAATGTATGGAGAAGATAACTACTTTACAGTAAAAGCTACTAAGACAAAATGAACTAAGGACGCGATAGCTGGATATGCGTAGTTACCAGGTACTAAATTATTGTTAAAACATCTCATAGAATGTTTCCCCATTACCTTAGGGAACTGCACGTGTAATACTCATTTAGTTGTGCTGCGACATCCTTTGTTTGAGATTTATTTTTTTATGGAGACTGGAAAGATAATTAGTGATGACGCAGCACTGTTGGTGTGTTTACCTAAAACGTCTTTTCTTCAGCCCGTGATGAAAAGGTTTTGTCGCATTTCATCGCTAGATGGGATGTAATCAGTGTTGCCAAGTGAACATCGAGCATGCTCTCTCTCTCTCTCTCTCTCTCTCTCTCTCTCTCTCTCTCTCTCTCTCTCTCTCTCTCTCTCTCTCTCTCTCTCTCTCTCTCTCTCTCTCTCTCTCTCTCTCTCTCTCTCTCTCTCTCTCTCTCTCTCTCTCTCTCTCTCTCTCCTTATATAATAACAGTAATGGCAAGACTTTATTTTTTCGCCGGGAGCAAGAAATGTTTTGATACCTTGATAAAAAAAAAAAAAAAAAAAAAAAAGGGACAGCCTCAACCAGCCATGGAAAACTATAAGCTGCAGATAGATGTCTCCGCTCTTCTTGGTACTGTGACGAAGGGTGACAACGCCTAGAAATGTGAGTTGTGGACAAAAACCTCACTGAAGTGTCTAGGTATGTGGTATGACAACTGGTCGCTGAGATTTCTTATGGCTTTATCTTGCATCTACTATAAATGAGGCAGGGAGGGAGGGAGGGCAAGACAAGCAGTAGTTCGTAACATGAATAAAGCTGCAGAGATTGGACTTTCTTCTGATAAATGAAAGTAACCTTCGCATCATTCATGAACCTTCAACCTTCCTTCCTTCATCACTCGTGAATTCTTTATCAAGCTTCCCTCGTCGCTGCAAGTGCCTCGCATTCCCGCCTCCTCGTTACTGATTCTCTGCCGCCCTTGTTCCCAGTGCTGTGTGTGTGTGTGTGTGTGTGTGTGTGTGTGTGTGTGTGTGTGTGTGTGTGTGTGTGTGTGTGTGTGTTTGCATTTGCTTGCCTTCCTCCCTTCCTGTTTACCTGCTTGATTACGCAGTGTCATATCGTTTTGTCAAAGCCTCTCTCTCTCTCTCTCTCTCTCTCTCTCTCTCTCTCTCTCTCTCTCTCTCTCTCTCTCTCTCTCTCTCTCTCTCTCTCTCTCTCTCTCTCTCTCTCTCTCTCTCTCTCTCTCTCTCTCTCTCTCTCTCTCTCTCTCTCTCTCTCTCTCTCTCTCTCTCTCTCTCTCTCTCTCTCTCTCTCTCTCTCCTTTCTCCCTCCTTAACCCCCGTGTTGTGTTCTCAAACAGACACAGTTCTGGCGCTCTGCAAAGGTACTGCGTGGCGGCCAGGGAGGGACATGTCGAGGCTGAGTATGTTGACCCACGGAAATCTTCCTTATTCCCTTTTTGGATGCGAATAACTCTGAGTATGAGAAAAAAAAGATGTGTGCTTATATTAATGTGTGAGTATTATTGTGTTGGTAGTTACTTTCACTGCTACCTTTTATACAGAGAGAGTTCATATTTTTCATTGCTACCTTTTATGCAGAGAGAGTCCATATTTTCAACTCTTTTTTTCTGTTTGTTCATTCACCTTTGTACTTTTTGTTTAGTTTCGATTCATGGCATTGATGTGTATCTATTATTCTTTTTTTTTTTACGAGCTGGCAGGGATACAATATAGAAAACAGGTTACTGTGTGAAATATGTTGTTCTCTCATGGGAAATGGTGTGTTTCTTTGTGTTTGGAGAGAGAGAGAGAGAGAGAGAGAGAGAGAGAGAGAGAGAGAGAGAATGTTTTATTTTTTCATTGTTACTTCTCTGATATTTTTTCTTGTAATGACTTACGTATATGTAAAATGTTTTTTCTTTCTTTTTCTTTTTTTTTTCTTTAATCCTTTCTATCTTTCTATGTTTGTTTTTTGCTGCTGCTGCTGCTGCTGCCGCCACTGCCACTGCTACTGCTACCACTACTACTACTACTACTACTACTACTACTACTACTACTACTGCTACTGCTACTGCTACTGCTACTACTACTACTACTACCACCACCACTACCACTACCACCACCACTGCACCACCACTGCCACCACCACACTACCACTACTACTGCTGCTACCACTGCACACTGCTACACCACCTGCACCACCACTGCTCACACCACTGCACCACCACCACCACCACCACTGCCACCACCACCACCACCACCACCACCACCACCACCACCACCACCACCACCACCACCACCACCACCTGCACCACCACTGCTGCTGCTGCTGCTGCTGTTACTGCTGCTGCTACTGCTATTGCTACTGCTACTTCTACTGCTAAAGCTAATACTATTACTGTTAGTACTACTACTACTACTACTACTACTACTATTTGTTACTATTATTGTTATTATTATTATTATTATTATTATTATAATAATAATAATAATAATAATAATAATAATTGTTCAAGGCTGTTCAGCGCTCAGCAGAGCCTCCCTCAAAAGCAACTAGCATCTATAATTGTCTTTGATTTCCATGCCGTTAAAATCATAAACTTCCTTGAACAAATATGTCTTCAATTTCTTTTTAAAGATATCGATCCTGACACAACCTTTGATATCACTTGGCAGTTTATTGTAAATCCTTGGTGCGCATCTTGCAAATACTCGACATCCCATATCAAAGTTATTTCTTGGCTCATGTAGTCTGTATGGGTCTGCATCGTGTTCCTTGGTATTTGCACAAATGTATGAGTGTCAGGGGTCATTTCTCTAATTTTCCCAGTATGATATTCACTCAGCCATGTTTCAATCAAAGCAAGAATATCCAGATTCTCATCATTAATCAAAGTTCTGATTTCTATTGTCTTGTTTTCAACTGACTGGACATTTGATAAAACCACATTTCAACATAGAGCTCACAGCATTAGTAGCCATGATCTGTAATATTTCTGATCCTGTCAATCTCACTTTCCAACACAACACAACAACTATTATTCGCCGAGTGGTCAGTATTCTGTTTCTTAAACCTCACACAGTTTATGCATTTCTTCTCTGTAGATGTGCAATCCTTGGACTTGTGGTTGCCTGCACATTTAAAGCAAACGGGATGCTCACCATTTTTCTTGGCATTGCAGTTTGCCTCAGTATGACCATACCTTTGACAATGGTAACAGATAAGTGCATGATACCTGTCGCGAACCTGGTAAACTCCCCATTCAAGCTTAATCCTGTCCTGATGCTGATGCAACAACTGTCTTATCATTGGATCACATTTCATGATGTAATGAACTGTGCCCCCTGCTGCTGGTTTGCAAAAAATATTCTCAATCTTTGACTTGATATCAGGAACTGCTTGAAGGTAGTCATTTCTTGCAATAATTGTATCAATGATACCCTCCTTAGTCTCTTCCTTATGGACATTACATAGCATTATCTTGGGTTTAATTTTCTGAACAGATTTAGTTGTCAACTTTTCAACATTCTCCAGTTTCTGGGCTGCCTCATTTCTCAGACTCTCATCGGCAAAATTCATCACTATTTTTTTGCCATCATTAGCAAATTTTGTATCATTAATTTGCATTCCATCCAAAGCATGAGAAACTTCATTCTTCAGATTTGCTTCAGAATCCTGAGTTACCCCTACAACAAGCAGGTTCTTTTCATCCTCCTCTTTCTCTTCACATCCTGCCAAGGTGTGGAATTTTCCGAATCAGCAGAATTTAGCAACTCAGCAACTCCCGCCAAGCCGTCTGTTGCCTCATAGACCTTGATACTTATCTCCTCCATTCTTGCCATCTTATTATCAACTATTGCCATCATCTTGTCAGCTTTAGGGTTAGAAATGAAACGGTAAATGATGCTTTCTTTTCTTTTTCTCTTAACTGTCAACAATTTAAGTGATTTTTGTCTCCATTCCTCTTCTCTAAAGGACTCACACTTATTCCCGCAGGGCTGCATCTCGTACTCAGTATGTTCTTCCATTATTTCCATGGTTACTGCTCTTCTGAACTCGCCAGTGACATGATTCTCTCGCTTCCGTGGCGTCGCTCCACAAGAATTTCTATTTACTGTCACTCTTGTTTTTTTTTCTGCTTTACCAATGTATGACTTGACTATATCAGAAGAATTATCTTTCTGTGTATGTATTTGCTTCTGTACAAGATTTGCACTGTTTGAAGGGAGGAATATCAAGACACGTCAAAAAAATAAACTGTCAAAGTTTTTCGTTTTTGTCCTGAATTTGTCCATTCTGTTCGGGAGAGGCATGGTATGTGGGCTCCGCTCCCTCGCCTCGCCCTTATTTAATTTTGTTTTTCTGTGGTCTTCGTTGGTCTTCCGACACATACAAAAATCTCTCTTGCTGTACAATACAACGCGCGTAGTTGTCGACGATTCAGACTTCCAGTGCAGAGCTCGCCTTCAATTATTCCTAACCATTTCAATGGAAGCTGTGCTCATGCGACACAGTTCTTTGTGGTCCACTGTAAACCTGCCGAGGAAAGATTGCATCCACATTTCATACCTTTATGCCACGTGTGTGTTGTGCCAGGCCGCCCGCAGCACCCACCCCGCCTCAGCCAAGGCTATTGTTCACTTTAATTCACTTATTCTTAGATTTGCACATGCCGACAAGCAGGTTGCTTCAAACGTGTGGTTGTTGCGGCTCACTTGGTTTATTAGATAATTATTTATAGAACATAATATATAAGAAAATAAGGAGAAAATGCAGGAAACCATTACTTTTACACGTGGCTACACCATTATAAAACATACCTACATATTTCCTCCAATCATTCCGATCCGTAAATCTGTCCAATCTCATACAATCCTAATAACTCGGCAGTAACAACCTAATTACGGAGCCTGCTCCATTCATATACTATTACGTATATTTTGAAAATAAGTTTTTTCCTTTATTTTATTTATTTTTTTTGTCGTTGTCAAACTTGAAGCCATTATTTCTTGTCCTGGCCTGATTAGTTATCCTGAGGATCTTGTACACTCTAGTTGTACTATACCTTATTTTTTAATGTAAGAGGGGAAAGTTGGTCAAGGGCAACATAAAACGAAAAAAAAAAAAAACACATTTAGTTACCAGTCTCCTTGCAGGTCCGAGAGAGAGTTAGCCAAATAATAAAAAAAAGAGATAAATGTCTTAAAATCTCCATCTTAAATGAAGTCAATTAAAAGGAAATTGGAAATACAGAAGCAGATAGGGAGTTCCAGAGTTTACCAGAGAAAATATGAATGGTTGAGAGTACTGGGTAACTTTTCATAAGAGCTTTATTCCTTTCTTTTTTTCTTTCTCTTATGTCACCAAACCTTATTTTATGCGGTATACCTGTTGCGTAGAGTTCCTTTACTAAATAACATTTGCTAATAGTAAATTGCTTTCACCATTTCCATTCCATTCATCTCAGTTATCTAAGTCTGCCTGCATCTTAATCTCATTTGATTAACGGACTCATCTTCGCCTCGGTCATAAATATACTGATATCGCTGCTAATCCCGCTGTCAAAATCTTTAACTCCTTCATTACTGGAACGCCTTTTAATCATGAATGTCGGGTACGATTAAACGATTTTACTTACATTACAAAAGGTCTAAAGAGATTAGAAGATTACTGACCAAAACCTTCAGTGTTCTACTTCCCACATAAGTTTCTAAAGCTGTAGAAAATCGTCAAACAGGAAGCAGAATGAATATGAAAACGGGTCATGTTACTGAATGTACATATATCAAAATAATAATCGCCATTAAAATTATCTATATTTTATCTCACTACTAACTTTTCCCTTTTGTGTGTGTGTGTGTGTGTGTGAGAGAGAGAGAGAGAGAGAGAGAGAGAGAGAGAGAGAGAGAGAGAGAGAGAGAGAGAGAGAGAATCTGCTGAGAACCTTTATGTCCCTTGCTATCTCTTCTATTGTGGAACAATATGGTGGTGGTGTTAAGTGTTTTGTTGTTATATAGGACCCTGAAGACACTTTATGGAGGTATTAAAGGTTTACTGATAATGAAGGTACTGTTATGAACGCGTCAGTCTTTCTGTCGGTGTGACCTTTGTTGTCCTGCCCCTCACGATGCACCATTTGTCATTGTTTGTCCCTTCAAAGTTTGTTTTTCTTCTTTTCATTGAGTAATAACACTTCCGTTAATTTCATTATTCCGAGTGTTGCATATGAACATTGTGTTGTGATTTCCTGCTGTGTTAAGGAACAAGAAACAACGACTATTTACCTCTTTTCGTTTCAGTAGTTGTGTTTCATAGTATTTTAATTTCGTTCTATGTAATTATCCTTCTTTCTGAGCCTTACGTTTACCTTTATAGTATCTAATTATTGTTTTCATTACGATTGCCTCATGTTAATATACTCGCATTATATTATACGTAAAGCGCCATTTCAATTTATTTTACGTGCTGCCGACTTCCAGCACGAACAGCTGCACTATTCTAGACAAGTTATTATCTATTTCATATCCATTCCCTTCGGTCATCGTCTGTGAATACTTATTTTGTACATTTTGATGAACTCAGGACTTCTCCCCTCACAGCCCAAGTGTTGATATTTACATTTTTCCCCTCACCGTTCCCGCTCAGCACTTTGCATCTCATTAACCTGAGGGCGCCCATGCGAAAGCACTGGACAGCTAAATCATTCATTATATTTATTGATATCGGACTGATTAATACAATAATGTATTATTCCTAATATCTATCTGTAATATTATAATGATGCTATTTTTTAGTAATTCTATATCGACCTTCATGTTACTAATTGGGGCAAGTCATTCGTTTTAATCAGTGTTAATATTCTCTCTCTCTCTCTCTCTCTCTCTCTCTCTCTCTCTCTCTCTCTCTCTCTCTCTCTCTCTCTCTCTCTCTCTCTCTCTCTCTCTCATTCCTGCGTCATGAATGAAGAAGTCTATCACATTTGGCAGATGTGGAAAGGTTGCATAAAATTAGACAGGTCGGTACTAAGTGAATATTTAGGCTCTTCATTATAAGTACAAGAGTATTTAATTAGACCTGTTCCTCTGAGAATATAATCTTATGGTGGAGATTCATCCAATCCTTGAAATTCTAAGACCGTAAGAATGTCAGAGCTGCTGTGTTATTTGTGTATATTTGTTTGCACGAGGAGTAAAGGACTGAAGCACTATCTAGTATGCCTTGTACATTAATAAAGGTTGCTCTTTGTGTAGAACATTTCCCTATTGTTTTACGTTGAATCTTGATTCCGCGTTGTTCAGTGTATTCTGCAGATTGCGTGAGAAACATAATGGAAATGACGACTACAGAGCGTGATTGATGGCTGGTTGTAAACCAAACCACTGTCCGTATTTCATAGTGGGAAATTTCAGCTTATATCGACCACACCGCTGTCGACTTTAACCTTTTCCACCCTTGGCTGGTCTTTGATTCTATAAAGATGTGTGGGAATGGAGAGCTTACAGGCAGAACACCAAACGAGGGAACAAATACGCTGAATTCAATCCACAGTGCACTCTGTTGTTGCCGTCGTGAAATGTCAGTCATCATTTGTGTGTTCTGATATTCATTATATAGAAGCGTGAGTTGAAAACTCATAATAGAGCAACCAAATAAAACGAGAATAAAAATGAAAATCATCTTTTCTGGTAAAGTTACAGATTATATTAGAGAAGCCTAGAAAAACAATTTTCGGCCTGAAAAAGTAGTTTGATGTGGAGGGCTTCCTATCTCGTCCACAAGTCTGTCTCGTACTTTCCCCCAAAACGGCTGCAGTACGACCGACAACAAGTAGTACACTTGATTATACTATTTTTTCCCTCTTTGTTTATCCAGTTAAGGGTAAAGTTGTCCTTTGCACACCAGGGAAGCAGCCACCAGAATGACCCAGGAATGAGAGTTAAGGCTCTTGTTGACCTAAAGGGGAGAGAACCAGTTTGGGAGGGAGAGAGAATAATAAAGGAAATTAAGGTGTTGAAGGCAAGGTTATATGCAGAGGGAATGAGAGGGGAGGAGAGTGCTGGCAAGACAAAATTCATGAGAACATTAAATGATTTCGTGATGCACGTAGGTAAAGGAGGGCACTGAAATAAGAAGTTAATGTGATGAGTAGGTCTGCAATGCTGAAGGAGGTACAGAAAGAGAGAGAGAGAGAGAGAGAGAGAGAGAGAGAGAGAGAGAGAGAGAGAGAGAGAGAGAGAGAGAGAGAGAGAGAGATATTTGGTGCTTGCACTTTAAGTTAAAGAAAAATTTTGGTATGCTATGATAATAATAATAATAATAATAATAATAATAATAATAATTACAATAACAATAATAACAATAATATTAATGATAATGATAATAATAATAATAGTAATATTATTAATAATAATAAAAATAATATAATAACAATGATAATAGCAGCAGCAGCAATAACAACAACAGTAACAGTAACACTAACAGTAACAACAGCAGCAACAGTAACAATAATAATAATAATAATAATAATAATAATAATAATAATAATAACAACAACAACAACAACAACAACAACAACAACAACAACAACAACAACAACAATAATACTACCACCACCAACACCAACAACAATGATAATGATAACATCACTTTCAAGGTGTTAGACTATTTAAATTTTTTTTAGAAAAAGCACACTCACCTCACCCATCCCTCAGACACACAAACACCACCCTCCCACCCCTCAAACACACACACACACACACACACACACACACACACACACACACACACACACACACACACACACACACACACACACACACACACACACACACACACACACACACACACACACACACACAGTCAGTCAGTCCGTGTAATGATAACGGGAGATAAAGCGCTCCTCTTTGATCTCTCGTCATGGGTTGTAAGGCGTCCTTTATTAGCAAATCAAGCAGGTGGGCGGCGCTGGATATGCTCGCAGTCGGGAAGCTTTCAAGGGACTCAGGTGATGGAGATGATTAGACAGTAATGAATCTTGGAAGGCAGCGTGAGAGAGAGATTCGAATTTTTCTTTTTCTTATAACCTCCAGTTTTTTGTAATAGATATGCTGTTGATCAGGATTTGGTAGTGAAGTATATGCATGAAGTTTTTTCGCCTCCTCGAATATTGGATTGAGTTAAGAACATTATGGCAAGTGTGAGCAGGTGGTGAAGGGAACGAGGGTGTAGAATGAGAACTTCATCTTCAATTAGTTTCGTATGATCATGTTCAGGGCGTATGAAGAAGCTCCTAGGGTGAATAAAGTCTGCTTCCCCATCAACACCTACTCACATTTCATTGCCTTATGAGACGTACGTAGAGTGAATATGCTCATCGAAACGTGAAGATTGACAACCTCCACGGCATCAAAACAGGAGCTCAAAGACCGAAGAATAATTCTGTCAGCCCGATCGGAAGCCTTCTCTTGTTAATTCTCTTATGTACTGGGACGCTTTTTTACCTTGATTTTTGGGTGCTATTAGACCATTTTATTGCAGTTAGAAAGGGTCTATCGAGGTCAGAAGATTAATGGTCACAGTCTTCACTATTCTAATCTCCACATAAGTTTCTGAGGCTGTATATGATCACTACATAACAAGCAGAATGAATATGGAAACGTCATATCACTGAAGGGTTAACTTCTTTTTGAGGAGAGTCAGCATAAGAGCTTTTCTTTGTCTTTTTTCTCTTGTTGTTATTGTTGTTGTTGTTGTTGTTGTTGTTGTTGTTGTTGTTGTTGTTGTTGTTGTTGTTGTTGTCGTTGTTGTTGTTCAGTTTTCTAACTACACACGCTCCTCCAAATAAACGCAGAATATCAAACTATTCCTCCAAAGCATGGATGTAAATTAATATAAATATACTTTTTTTGTGCTAAAAGTAATTAAAACAAAATTACTGATACTGGCACTTTAACGACTGAAACACCTATCATGCTATTAGGAAATTAATTAATAAGTTAAATAAAATCGAGTCGTAGTTAGGACTTATGGACAGCTGGACTGATATGTGAGTTAATCCCGCTTGTACATAGCCATAAGTTCACTCTTTATTTATTTTGCTTTATTATTTTTTGCTTGTCGTGTTGGCTGGCCATCGACACAAAGGCAACGGGGAAAAATATCAAAACTTCATCCCTTTGAAGAAAAATAAAATCAAAGAATGAGTGACAGTCAGTACTCACTCAGCCCCGTCACTTGAGGCCGGAGCTGCACATGTCTCCTCTTCCTATAGGGTCTATTATTTATCTTCCTCTTTCTTGTTGTTGTGTTCCACGTATCTTTTTTTCCAAACCAAAATGATAATGTATTGTACTTATACTCTTATTACTATGTATTAACACTACTGCTTCTGCCATCACTACCACGACCACCACCACCATCATTATCACTACCACCACCACCACCACCACCACCACCACCACCACCATCATCATTACTACTACTACTACTACTACTACTACTACTACTACTACTACTACTACTACTACTACTACTACTACTACTACTACTACTTCTACGATCAATGCTACCACCACCACCACCACCACCACTACTACTACTACAACTAATGTCAAGGAAGCCTGACCCTAACTCATTTTTCTAGTCAGGAGTTGGGACAGACGGATTGGAACACCTTGAATCTGTATCAGTAGCAGCAGTAATAACAGTATCAGTGAAAAGATATAATAAATGGCACAGAATATCATTGTTATGGTAATATCGCTTCTGGTTTGGATGCTGATCTTTGTCCTCATCATTCCACGTATGGGATTTAATGCTATTTTGTGTACAATATTTAAAGTCATTTATAGCTTTTTACCTGGTTCACGATTTACTGCAGACTTTAATTTGTGAGGCTTTGATGTTTTGATGTCGCCGCGGAACAAACCAAAATGTCATATATCTGTGCTCCCAAAAACACTGCACTTTTTATCGCCATGCATTAAACTCATTCATCATGCATAGAGCGACGCGGGAGATTTGCCCCTCGTCATTGTCGCCCACATTAGGCCGCCCCGCCAACACAGAATTAAAGGCGTGTTGTTCTAAGGTTGTACAGTTTTTTCATTTAACCTTTTCATTTGGATAATATAGTTTTTTATATTCTATTTTGTAATACTTTGATGTAGAGAAAGGTAACGTTCTCACAAAAATAGTATTGATGGACTGCGTGTCAGCTCAATGAAAACGGTGGAGTCTACCCTAACACAGAAAATGGCACAATCACCCGTCAGTATGGATTCCTCACCCCTATCGCTCCATCCGCCGCGCTACCGGATGCCCCGTCCCGCTTCTGCTCCATTGAATTTGTTTCCAGTTTACTTTCCTTGGTTGTGACCTTATACATAGCAATGAGTGTTCATTTTACCTGTACCTTATGCTCTCTCTCTCTCTCTCTCTCTCTCTCTCTCTCTCTCTCTCTCTCTCTCTCTCTCTCTCTCTCTCTCTCTCTCTCTCTCTCTCTCTCTCTCTCTCTCTCTCTCTCTCTCTCTCTCTCTCTCTCTCTCTCTCTCTCTCTCTCTGTCTGTCATTGATTGATTGATTGATTAACTCATTGATTGATTGATAGATAGGTGATAGATATTAGTGTGTGTGTGTGTGTGTGTGTGTGTGTGTGTGTGTGTGTGTGTGTGTGTGTGTGTGTGTGTGTGTGTGTGTGTGTGTGTTTCTATCGTAATGGACCACCTAAGCAAACTTGAATGGAAGGAGTTGGAGAGAGTTTGAGTAACAAATCACAATATTTTTACACATTGCCATTGAAGAAGAATACGGGAGATATTCCCTAACATATTCAAAGTGTCTTTTTAGTCGCTGAAAATAATAATAAAATGTTTATTCTGTATAATATTTGAGTTTTAGAGGGAATTCTGTAAATGTAAGGCAGAGTGTTAACGTCTTTGGTGTCAGCCTTCCCTCTCACCTCACCTAGTATTCAATAAGAAATGTGAAGTGACCATTACCGAAGCAACCTCTCTGTGAGCCGTCCTGACAGTTTGAGACCTGAACAAGGAGAAGGGGGAATACAGTCAGTATTGGCCAGATGGTAAGGCAGGAGGAAATAATGGAACTGCTGTTGGGAGTTTGAGATCGGTAGATTTTTTTTTCTCTCAGACTAATAACTTTGCGGAAACCAGCGTTGAAAGTTTTACAGTTTAAGAAGAAAGTATGAAAAGAACTTTATTGGAGAAGTATGTTACCACAAAAGCTTTTTTTTTTTTAAGCTAGAATATTGTGAATGAGCATAATGATTTCCCTGAGGGGAGCATCGGGTCACCTCAAGAACTCTCTCTCTCTCTCTCTCTCTCTCTCTCTCTCTCTCTCTCTCTCTCTCTCTCTCTCTCTCTCTCTCTCTCTCTCTCTCTCTCTCTCTCCCCGGACATTTTTATTCATTACAAGTCTAAATTTAATTTCTTTTGAGTCGTAAATCTTATTCCATCTTTCTTAGTAAAAGTAATCTTATTTGACATTCGCGTCGCATCTTACCGGGTGTTTTTCATTTCTACAAGGAGCTGTGATGTTCGAACACCAGAACAAGATTATTTCCGCCACTGCATAAAAGAATCGTAAGAGGAGATGGGCAATTAAATAAAGTGAAGAAGAGAGTATTGGTAAACAGAACGAACATCTGTCATGGTAACACGACTCCCATGGACGTCTGTCGCATGCTGGACTCAAGCGTTTGCTGTGGCCGTCGTCCATCCAAGATACCATTTTGCCTTTATTCAATCAAAATTCAGGATATAGTATAGAAAAAAAGTGATTAAATGTTTCCGAGGAGATGTGGAAGAGACGAAAGTAAGGGACTCAGACGCAGCCAGTTAAGTGTCAGGTATTTGTGACCTTTTTTAGCATTAAGATGTTTTCTCGTGATATTTGTCTTAAATTCTGAAAAAAAGATGAAAAAGAAAAACATGAGAAGAGCGTGAGTCAAAGTTCTTTAATGAGGAGGAGGAAGGTGAGAACTAGTGTGGCTCTGACAGGCGGGTTGGCTCTTTGTATGCTTGTCCACGTTTTCTTATCACTGCCACGAAGGTTTTAGAGATGTTTTTCCTTATTCCTCTCTTTTTCCCATTGTCATCCTTTTTTTAATACCAACTTTAAATTTCATGTAGTTGGTTGCATAGTAAGTTAATTAAAAAGCGAGAATTATTTTTTGCACTTTTTTCGTGAACTCCGTCTATTATGTCACATTTTTTTGAAGCTCTCACATCCAGGACGGGAAACGTACCCAGCGTGCGTCACCGTGCCATGCCGCCAATCCCTCAGCCTGGTGATGTCCCTTCCGATGACAGGTTTTGTGCTCCACTACTGAATTATTGAATTATATTTGTACAAGAAAAATGTAAATATGTGATATCGGTTACTTTTAATGATCTGTAAAATTGCGTTGTTATTATCATGGTTATTGTTATTGTTATTATTATTGTATAGCACCGAGGCATCTGACCAGCAAACATCAAACTCACTCCCCTGAAGCTCACTCAGACCCGCAGCAATATTAACTTGTTCGATTATTCCTCACCAGAACGACAATGTATTTTGCAAGTGTTTTTATACCCAGCGGAACTACCACATCATTCTGTAACCCTCTCACTATGAAAGTTTCAGCAGAGCGGCATCACAGGCAGCAGCATCTGTTGCGGCAGCTCATCCACTTCCCGATGCGATCAAGTAAATTATTAAACATTTATTCCTACCAAGCCAGTGGCCTCGGTACACCTGCGCGTCCGAGACCTCGGCACAGATAATTCATTAATAGCTACGGAGTTTTTTTCCCTCTTTTTTTATAGCATTATAAGCAAAAAGTGTCCATATTCTAATAAGTTTCCGTTCTACATTAAAAGTGTTGAAAATATTGATGTCGCTCGGTAAAGAGTAAGGAAAAGGATACGTTCATTCGTGGGTCACTATTGGTGGATTCGCTTCCTTTCTCGGCGCGAGTATAATATTTTATGTAAGTACGAGAGAGAGAGAGAGAGAGAGAGAGAGAGAGAGAGAGAGAGAGAGAGAGAGAGAGAGAGAGAGAGAGAGAGAGAGAGAGAGAGAGAGAGATTTAATGATAAGGATGCAATAATGATACCAATGATAATAATGAAATAATAGTAATAATAATAATAATAATGATGATGATAATAATAATAACAGTAATAATGAAAATAATAATGATGATGATAATAATAATAATGATAATAATAATAATAATAATAATAATAATAATAATAATAATAATAATAATAATAATAATAATAATAATAATAATAATAATAATAATAATAATAACAATATATCATAAAGAAAAATAAAACTTACACGGATATTCGAATATTTTCTTACAGGAAAGAGAAAAAATAGTCTTTGACTTCATCGAATAATAATTAGCATTCGCCATTTATTGATCTTCCTCTTCTTCTTCATTTTCTTCTTCTTCTTCTTCTTCTTCTTCTTCTTTTTCTTCTTTTTCTTCTTCTTCTTCTTCTTCTTCTTCTGCTGCTGGTGCTGGTGCTGCTTCTGCTGCTGGTGCTGTTGCTACTTCTGCTGCTGCTGCTTCTGAATTACCTAGAACACTTTGAAACCTTGTCACCGCATCAAAAGGTCGGAAGAAAACATGTTTATAGCTGAGATAGTGTCACACCTAATTTTCACACGCCCTGGGAACTAATTAGAAAAGGTCATCACACTGGCGGAAACTTCTGAGGGAATCACGTCCTAATGAAAACACGTTCATGGCTCGTTCAATACCACATGGCTCAGCACATCCCCTGGAGCAACTATCGTATACTGTAGGTTCCCGAGATTTTTTTGTGTGTTTCTTTTTGTACTCTAGACTTTCTGAATTCATGAAAAACACACGAACAAACTATAAACTTAATTAATCAGCTTAAAATATCCACACTTAGTGATATTGAACCCTCAGGAAAATTAAAGTAGGATTTTTTTTTTTAAGATGTTCTCAATTAGGCTTACTTCCAAGTTTTCCGGCGCTGTAAATGAATGATTTTTTTTTTATGTTATGGCCTATAACACCTGTAGGCATACTTGAAAGAGTACGTGTGGGAAGCGCTGTTAAGCTTCCGCCCATTAGTGTCGCAGGCAATTTTATTTATAGTGGTACCCATATTAGGGCCCATATCACCACCTAGAACCTGGGTGTCATGGTGACATGTAGGTAACTTTAAACCACTCCACAAATGGCACAGCTTCATACTGTATGTGGAGGGATCCCACGCTCACCACCTTATCCACTACGCCATCGCCTCCCTAATGAATGAATGAATGAATGGATGGATGGATGAAGTGATAGAGAGATGTGTTGACTCAAATAGAAATAATGAACTGATATATTACACAGTCATTCTAATATAAAACTTAAGAACTAAACTCATCTAGATTATTAATTGTGGAACAGAATTGCAAACAAAAGAAATACCATTATATATTATTTTGCATTCTTTGTTACTTATTTTACACGTAGAAGTAGGTGGAAGTAAGGTTCGGCCTCGGCCTCAAGTGTCCGAGAGGGTATTGAGATGGCTTTGAGAGAGAGAGAGAGAGAGAGAGAGAGAGAGAGAGAGAGAGAGAGAGAGAGAGAGAGAGAGAGAGAGAGAGAGAGAGAGAGAGAGAGAGAGAGAGAGGAGACGTTCTTATAGTTGTCCTCGTCTATGCTATCATGGAACGCACACCGCGTACTGCAGCTTTAATAGCGTCGTGTCGTTCCAGCTTGAGACGACACTTACACACACACACACACACACACACACACACACACACACACACACACACACACACACACACACACACACCGCGTAGTGTAGTGGTTAGCACGCTCGACTCACAATCGAGAGGGCCGGGTTCGAGTCCCGGTAAGCGGCGAGGCAAATAGGCAAGCCTCTTAATGTGTGGCCCCTGTTCACCTAGCAGTAAATAGGTACGGGATGTAACTCGAGGGGTTGTGGCCTCGCTTTCCCGGTGTGTGTTGTGTGTGATGTGGTCTCAGTCTTACCCGAAGATCGGTCTATGAGCTCTGAGCTCGCTCCGTAATGGGGAAGACTGGCTGGGTGACCAGCAGGCGACCGAGGTGAATTACACACACACACACACACACACACACACACACCTCCCACCAACGTGAATTGTGTTCATGTTTTGCCATTATTGTCATTATTATTATTGCCATTATTACTGTTATTGTATCTGTTGTTTTTTTTTTTATTGTTCTTGTATTACTATTTTCATAACCACCTCCACTTTTATTACTCGCGATCATAATTAGTTTGGAGATTGGATGTGGGTAAGCAAAAATAATTAGAAATATCTTGTTAAAACGGTATTTGAAAAGATAGAGGAAACTTAAGAGAATTACTGGAAAGATATTTAAACATAAGAAGATATAGAGAAAACTGTATTAGCGATTGGTAGATGTCAGGTAAGGTGAAGAGCGTGCATGGTATAGAGTGGCGTGACACACTGCGGGGACGCGATGCCGATATTGGGGATCATTAAGTCGCGAAGGTGCCGAACTAAACGACCGAAGCCCCTTGCAGCGTGTGGTTGTACCCACGACAAGGAGGAACATATATATATATATATATATATATATATATATATATATATATATATATATATATATATATATATATATATATATATATATATATATATATATATATATATATATATATATATATATATATATATATATATATACACACACACACACACACACACACACACACACACACACACACACACACACACACACACACACACACACAATTATTCTGATTTGAAAGTCCGAACTGCCTTACTTGATGACAGCACGATAAAAGGAAGCATGCCCTCGCTGGAGAGGCAATCCCAGACCTAAGGGAAGAGAAGAGTGCGATCGTGAAGGCGGAGATTAACGGACCAGGCGAGAGGACAAACATGTGGAGTGCAGGAAATGGCGGTGGAGAAGGTACATTGAGCAGCCAATAAGCATTCCGCCCCGCCCTGCTGTGTCTCCTGTGGCGGGACTTGTCTCATGTTGTTTCTTGCCGAGTTCCTTGTTCTGAGCCACCATTACGGTCCAGTTAGGCAAGAAGTAAGACAGCCAGTGCAGTGTGTGTATTGTGTTATAAGCAAGGGTGCGACGGACTTCACCCCGCCTGGTAATCTAAAGTAAAGGACTTTGCTCGCAATTAAATACGGCGAAAACGTTGTGTTTTTAATGCAGTTATAAGTATTATGCTATCTACTTTTATTCTGCAAATGTATTTTCATTGCTGCCGTGAACTTTTTTAAGTGTACTTGTTTTTGGGGACTCAAATGCTCTACTTTAACTGACCTCTTCCTGAGGGATGGAAATGAATAAACAACTCGAGACTCACCGCTAAAATCAGTACAGTACCGAACACACTTTTTCAGTGATAAGTGGCTGCTTGAGAACTGAGAATGGGAAGAGGCAGTCATTCCATCCAAGACTAGTGCTGTCAGTGCAACGAATGCAAAGATTTATATTGTCACCCACAGCACAGACCGCCTCCACACCCGTCACCGTCACTCTTCACGTCGTTTCCCTGACGGAGAGGCGCTAAAGGTTACGTGAATTATTCCTCCCAAACTTCCTCGGTTGTCACTTGCTGCCGGTGGAGGAACTGAGGTTTGTCTTCGGTCTGTGGCATCCTTGCCGTGGAGCAAAGAAGCCTTTTAGTATGGTGTCCCCTGGCGTATGTTTTGTTTACCGTCTTTTGCTGGTGCAGTTTCATTTATACATTAAACAACATTATCCTTTAAATTTTGAACATTGATGTGATTTTAGGAAGCAAAGGAGAGAAAGAAAAGGTCATGATGTCTGTTACTTGGTCTGACGGTGTGGAAAGATCCGCCGCCAAACAATATTAGTAAGTGAAAGAAGGAAAGAAGGGCACGTGGGGAAAGAAAGAGGGCGGGAGCTTTCCTTCCGTCGATGCCATTTTAAATTCCCAAGAAGACTTTACATACATCCACAAGATCAGAAGGGATAGAACGTTGGAACATGATCCATAATTTATTTTCGTTTACAATGTTATACTCTCTCTCTCTCTCTCTCTCTCTCTCTCTCTCTCTCTCTCTCTCTCTCTCTCTCTCTCTCTCTCTCTCTCTCTCTCTCTCTCTCTCTCTCTCTCTCTCTCTCTCTCTCTCTCTCTCTCTCTCTCTCTCATAATGTAATCGGTTTAATAATTGATAATCACGGTCTTATCATAATATAATAACCGAAGAAATTGAAATTGCGCTTATCGTAGCATAGATGTTTGTTCACATGGTTTATTGACTTGCCTTTATTTACACTACTGCTCACCTTCTCAGGCTCTTCTAAAGTGTACAGTGTAAAGGTTTTTATAGCTGTTGGTGTTGTAGTGCCGAGTAAAAGCTTCCATTGTTATTTATTTACGTAATACTAATCGTGTTAGTGTTCAGCTTTTCGTTATAGACACTGCAGTATAGACATTTTCTCGTGTTTTTTTTATCCATTTATTTTATTTATTTTTTTTTTTTTGCAAATAGTACAGCGCTAATGGTGTTATGAGAAGGACATATATTGTAACATGTGAATAGACTGTCTTGTTTTGTCGGTGATTTAAAAATTTTTGACGATCATTGTTGCTCGTAACTTCTTTTTATTTGATTAACTTTACTACATAAAAAGGTTCTGGCAAAAATCCGGGACATGGACGTAGGCAGGTGTACGATAATGGAAGGTTTTCCCAGCTGTGTCATTAGAGAATGTAGCGGATTGTCAAAAATATCAATTCTTTCACTGTGTGTCATTAGAGAATGTAACGCTGTGGTAAAAATAGCAATTTTTTTTCATTACACTAGGCGATGAAGTAATCTTACAAAGACAACCTTATTCCCTAAGAATCCACCACTTCCCCCCCCCCCTCTCTCTCTCTCTCTCTCTCTCTCTCTCTCTCTCTCTCTCTCTCTCTCTCTCTCTCTCTCTCTCTCTCTCTCTCTCTCTCTCTCTCTCTCTCTCTCTCTCTCTCTCTCTCTCTCTCTCTCTCTCTCTCTCTCTCTCTCTCTCTCTCTCTCTCTCTCTCTCTCTCTCTCTCTCAGTGGAGGCGTCCCACATCTTTCCCCCTTTTCTTTTATATACATTAATGTTCTCTTTCTTCCCCATTCCTCTCACTTTTAGTATTTTTAATACGGACTGGTTTCCCATTCACTGTTCTAAAGATTTGAAAAAATCTCATTCGCAATATGAAAATGGAATATTTCCACATAGTCTTTGATGTTTTGGTGATATTTCTTCTGAGTAAAAAATATTCCTGTTTTCAAATATCATTTTTGCTTTGCTTTTCTGGTCACAAAATGGCTGCATATGTGAGGGTTGGCGAAAAAGAGAAGGCTCACTTCTGCCACTATCCATTATCTGAGAGTGGGACTTGCAGAAGGTAATGGTGGTGGTGGTGGTGGTGATGATGATTATGGTTGTGGTGGTGGAAGATTTGGTGCCCGTTGTGGAAGTGGTGTGTGTGTGTGTGTGTGTGTGTGTGTGTGTGTGTGTGTGTGTGTGTAATAATAATAATAATAATAATAATAATAATGTGTGTGTGTGTGTGTGTGTGTGTGTGTGTGTGTGTGTGTGTGTGTGTGTGTGTGTGTGTGTGTGTGTGTGTGTGTGTGTGTGTGTGTGTGTGTGTGTGTCTTTGCGTTGAAAAATACTTCATGTAGATTGAATTTTTTTTATACGTGTTGGATGAACCGAAAATACCGCAAGGGAAAAGAGAATGTACTACATGGTACGGATAAAACAATGGGGTAAGATACTAATTTTCGCTTCTTTTCATCATATAAATCTTTTTTAAATTCCTTTGTAGCTGCAAACTGAATGAAAACTTAGTTTTCAGCTTTCTTATATTTGATTTCCCTTGTTATTTTAGAAAGGAAAAGAAAATTTGCCAGTTGTGTTGCCCCACTTCCCTTCTTTGCACAGGGAAAAACACCGGACGAGGTGTCCGATATGAGGCAGGCCTGTGTGAAGTGTGAGACAAGTACAGTGTCAGGAAGAGAAGGATTGCAGTGTTCGGCTTGAGGCAGGCCACAGTGTGAGGTGTGAGGAAGTCTGCATTATCCGGCTTGTGGCAGGCTACAGTGTCAAATGTAACCAGGGTGGTGTGTGAAGTGAAGACAGACCACAGTGAGGAATGAGATGTGTGAAATATAAGACAGGTTACATTGTGAGGTGTGAGGGAAACCGCGGTGTCAGGTTTTAAGTAAACAACAGTGTGATATATGAAGCAATCACTGTATTAGGTGTGACGCAGGACACTCTGCATGCAAGACATGGAACAAACAAATGAGAGGTGTGAGGTAGGCTAGCGTAGTGAGGTGTGAGGCAGACCAGCGTGGTGAGGCGTGAGGCAGGCCAGCGTGGTGAAGTGTGAGGCAGGCCAGCGTGGTGAGGTGTGAGGCAGGTCAGCGTGGTGAGGTGTGAGGCAGGTCAGCGTGGTGAGGTGTGAGGCAGGTCAGCGTGGTGAGGTGTGAGGCAGGCCAGCGTGGTGAGGTGTGAGGCAGGTCAGCGTGGTGAGGTGTGAGGCAGGTCAGCGTGGTGAGGTGTGAGGCAGGTCAGCGTGGTGAGGTGTGAGGCAGGTCAGCGTGGTGAGGTGTGAGGCAGGTCAGCGTGGTGAGGTGTGAGGCAGTTCAGCGTGGTGAGGTGTGAGGCAGGCCAGCGTGGTGAGGTGTGAGGCAGGTCAGCGTGGTGAGGTGTGAGGCAGGTCAGCGTGGTGAGGTGTGAGGCAGGTCAGCGTGGTGAGGTGTGAGGCAGGCCAGCGTGGTGAGGTGTGAGGCAGGTCAGCGTGGTGAGGTGTGAGGCAGGTCAGCGTGGTGAGGTGTGAAGCAGGTCAGCGTGGTGAGGTGTGAGGCAGGTCAGCGTGGTGAGGTGTGAGGCAGGCCAGCGTGGTGAGGTGTGAGGCAGGTCAGCGTGGTAAGGTGTGAGGCAGACCAGCGTGGTGAGGTGTGAGGCAGGCCAGCGTGGTGAGGTGTGAGGCAGGTCAGCGTGGTGAGGTGTGAGGCAGGTCAGCGTGGTGAGGTGTGAGGCAGGTCAGCGTGGTGAGATGTGAGGCAGGTCAGCGTGGTGAGGTGTGAGGCAGGTCAGCGTGGTGAGGTGTGAGGCAGGTCAGCGTGGTGAGGTGTGAGGCAGGCCAGCGTGGTGAGGTGTGAGGCAGGCCAGCGTGGTGAGGTGTGAGGCAGGTGATGACCGGCAGGCTTTCTCTCTGTTGTTTGGATTTCTTGTCCAGCACATCCTCCTCAAGTGTTATGAATTTTGTCCTTTGATTCCTGTATGTATTTGCGTAATCCGCTAGTTGACAGAGTTTGTTTTGTTATTTTTTCACTAAGTACCCTTTATTGGAAGCCTGGAGTACATTTCTGTAAATTCAAGTACTTGGCAACTTTCCTCCCCCTCGTTGTAATACAAATCGCCACAATTCCTAATGTTGACCCAGGTACTCACAAGCGTATTCTGGCTTTTATCCTCCCTCTCTCACCCTAAGCTCTCCCCTCACCCAGTCCTTTATAATACTGTGTTGGGCTTCCTCTCCCAGCTTGCCTGCGCTTCCCTCTCAGCATTCTACACAGCGTTCTGCCTCGCGCCTTACTTAATTTATGTATGTGTGCTCGCGTTCTCGGGCACCTCTTCACTAAACTTTCAAGTAACGATGGCATTAAGCTGTATCTGCATGGCTTTAATATCCGCACATGATGTGCATCGGCTGTGTCCCAAGAGAGCCGTAATCTTCTGAACCCATTTCCAGGAAGAATGTAACGCAAAAGAATAATGTATTGATATCTTAGGCTAGAACTCGTCGTGAGCAGATTCCTTTTCTCTCCTTACCTCAAGCGATCGTGATCATCAATAACAACAACAACAACAACAACAATAACTTTAGCAGCAACAGGAGCAGCAGCAGTAGCAACAACAAAAGCAACATTAAAGCGCAAGGAAGAGCTGGTAGCAAATAGATTGACAGACATATATTATGTACATATATTATGTCTGTTTTCACTGTGACGTCCGTGCAGTAATCATTTACGACGAGCAATTTACCATCAGATTTAAAAAAAAAAGAAAAAAAAAGTTGTCTGTGGCATTCCTGTGAATTTAGTGTTCATTGAAGTCTTTTTGATTTGATCCATATTTCTCGCCATAACTCCTCATTCCTGTTGTCTGTCCTTTGTCCTTATATTTGGTATTGTCCGTTCCCTGTCTTTCAGTGTTTCTCTCTTTCCTCCCGCATTTCCCATCTCGCTGTGCGCATATTGGCCATGTTTCTCGTATACAGGATAACGTGTGTCTAGTGCTATACGCAATCCTCTGCCCCGTCTGTCAACCAGACCGTCCCGCCTCTCACACTGCCTCTCACCCCGCCACTCACTCCGCTACCCATTCCTTCTCCTGTCGCACTGTTATTTAGTTTTGTCTTTACCTTACCACACACCGCCTTTCACTGTGTCTCGCCCTTGTTCTCAGCCTTGGCCTCTCGCACCTCACAGCCGATGATGTTCTTAATGCGCTCCACACCCCACACCTTAATACTCCTCACTTTTTTACTTTTAATACTAATGCTCTTCACCCCCTATACTACTATGTTTTTATTGTTCTGTACCCTGGCGCCCCCCTCTTAGCTCATCCCTCACCCCTTGGCGCTCCCCTGCCTCTCACAGCGGGGTCTGGGCCGTGAAACATGCACTTTTATTATTTGACAGGGCCTCTCTTAATTCAGCCGCTTTATAGTGAGGGCAGTTGAGAGTGGCGGGGTAACGGAGTTAGTGTCGTTCGTGGTGCTTGTGGTTGTGGCAGATCCGGATTGTGTCTTATTGTTTAATTCATTCACTACATCCTAATCCTTGCAGCATCAAAGATCCACACGCGACAGGAATATAAGTTTAATTAATGTGGGCCACAAGTGTTGTTGTGACCAGCCCCAGAAGTACAGGTCGTGTGTCTGTGTTTGTCCGTTCGTTCATTCATTCATGTTCGTAGGAATTGATAGCTATATATAGAACCAAACAACCCAACAGTAGTATTTTCTTAACTCTTCCCGCCACCTCTCTCTCTCTCTCTCTCTCTCTCTCTCTCTCTCTCTCTCTCTCTCTCTCTCTCTCTCTCTCTCTCTCTCTCTCTCTCTCTATATATATATATATATATATATATATATATATATATATATATATATATATATATATATATATATATATATATATATATATATATATATATATATATATATATATATATATATATATATATATATATATCAGTGGTTCTCACCATGGGGGCCACAGCAAGAATTTAGGTAGCCCGTAGCTAACTATTGCAAATCATACATTTCTAATTGATTTTGGAAATCTGAATGATAAAATTGAATAACTTCTGGAAGAAGAAAGATTTCTTTTTAATTGATGAATTTGTTAGAAAAAAAAGCCTAGTTACACAATATTGTTACGTATGCATGTGTACGTGTGAATATAGGTGAGCGAAATTGTGATTGTATATACAATGTCGGGGTGGGATTTGGAAGATAGATGCACGGGAGCCACATGATTGTTAAAAATTCACGAAGGAGAGAATGAAGACAAAAAGGTTGAGAACCACTGATATATATATATATATATATATATATATATATATATATATATATATATATATATATATATATATATATATATATATATATATATATATATATATATATATATATATATATATATATATATATATATATATATATATATATATATATTCACCACCGTGTGCATTATGGTGCATACCTACATACCCATACAAGAATGCGCCGAGCGGATTGGGAGCAGGATGGGGAAGATAGTCTCTCTGTTGTTTACTCTAGATGAGTAAACAACATTATGAAATTTCTGACAAAAGCAACCCGTCCCTCCACACACACACACACACACACACACACACACACACACACACACACACACACACACACACACACACACACACACACACACACACACACACACACACACACACACACACACACACACACACACACACACACACACACACGCAATTCCTGCTCCTACATTTTTTCTATGGAGCAAGAAAGCTACTGTTCTCCGGAATTCTCAGCTCGAAGTTCCTTGTGCCGCTGTGGGGATCCAAAACTCCGTGTTTTGCAGTTCCCCTTTCCACAGTATTAGTGTCTGAGTTTGTAAAATGCGGTGTTAGTTAAAATTGTCCTTAGCCAATTCCAGTTACGTAATTCTCGGATGCAAATGACACATTACTTAGTCGAATACATTCTGAGTAGTTGAGATTGGCTACAAGGGAAGCATTGTTAAAGCTTTTACAAGAAATTTCGTTGTAAAGATATTGGCACAATTCTGGTGCGGGGAAAAAGAGGTGAGAGACGATGAAGAAAGCAATAATCACGTTAAATTAGGGAGAGTCTAGGAACTTTTACAGTAATCAGATTCGTTAGTGTATTTCAACGATGCGGTAAAAGCAAATAGAGGTCAGCTTTTGATTGACCAGCCGTCAAATATTCTCCTTGAATCGCGCGGAAAATATCAAACCAAATAAGAGGCTAAATCTAAATGATTTTTTCTGTTACCGGGCAGTGTGCGGTGACCATTACCGTAGTAAAGATGTACAGGTCGTTATCTCTCTCAGTACATTGGCCTCCTCGTTATATCCTAACCTTTTCGCCTTCTGGAGTGTTCCAAGACGTTACTCATCACGGCAGTCAGATGGACGCTGCACTTCTCTCGGTTCTTCGTATTATATATTCTGCAAGGAAAGGAAGCCGAGTGCCACCTGCTCTTCAGCGTCTCTTAAGAACACGTCGGTTCGCTAGTTTTCCATTAGGAGAAGAACTGAGTGGCTGGGCAGAGTGAGCTCAGGGCTACTCGTGGGTGACTTACCTGCCTGCACTCCTCCGAGCCCAGTGAGAGAGAGAGAGAGAGAGAGAGAGAGAGAGAGAGAGAGAGAGAGAGAGAAAAATATCTGGTACATTTATATCTGTATGTTGCAGAGTTGAGTGGACGAAGAACACACATATTCATTGTGAAAAGATATGACATCGTATGAATCGATCTCACACACACACACACACACACACACACACACACACACACACACACACACACACACACACACACACACACACACACACACACACACACACACACACACACACACACACACACACACACACACACACACACACACACACACACACACACACACACACACACACCAAGGTGCATTGTCACCCCAATCCATTAATTTTTTTATTTTCATATTTTGCGTGAACATTCGATGCACAATGTTTGAAAATTAACTTGAATATTTTTGTCTTGGCTATTTATTATCTTGAAATGAAAGAACTAAAATAATTCTACACTGTTCGCATTGCAATACTTCATGATTTTACGTGTAAAAAAATGAATGAATAGATCAGCAAATAGATAAATGGTCTAATTGATTGCAAAATAAGAAAGAAAATTCATGATCGAAGGAAGTAAAAGCTTATATGTGAAAAAAAAAAAAAAATCGAGGAAATCTAAGTTTTGGCTGTGGGAAGTTGTCAAAAAAATGTTACTTAAGAAGAGAGAAGAAATCCTGAGAGGCAGTTGAGTGGCGGGTGGTGCTGGAGTTAATCCGCTGCCGTGCACCTTGCCCCGCCCTCACACTCCAGTTAGTATGCTCAAGGTAACCCGGAGAGTCTGTGCGCTACATCCTCGCTGAGCTGGATTAAGAGAGGATTGAATATTTCAGTTCGCCGTTTGGAGTGAGAGAAAAATCCAGATTAC
>NC_059292.1:33929042-33934042 GCF_017591435.1 Portunus trituberculatus | reverse complement strand
TATTTTTTTTATTTATACCATGTGGGCTTTTCACGGGAATTTATGGGCAAAAGGGGATACTTTTTGGGCTACCTCCTATCTCAAAGCCCACCCACTAGGAAACCGTTGCCCCGAGTAAGGAAGCCCAACCTACACTCGGACTGTGGACAGGATTCGAACCCGTGCGCTTGGAGACCCCGCGGACCCCAAAGCACGCATGGTTCCATTGTACCATGGCGGCCCTCTCTCTCTCTCTCTCTCTCTCTCTCTCTTTAATAAGTAGTAAAGCACAACGCTAGAATAACACTCTGACATCACCACATGACATTTCACGCACGGTCGCCTAAGTGGTTCGTGGAGGCTGTTTGTGCCAGTTGTGTGATGGAGCAGCACCAATAATTCACTGGGTCGTGGTGTTCTTTCGTGGGAAAATATATAAACCAAAACTGTGAAAATGAAACAGGCAGCTTTTTATCTTTGTTTGAAAATACAGCTATGTGATACCATGATACTTGTATTTGTAGTGTATAAGTGTGTTTAGTCTTAGTTGTAATGCATAAGAATATTATTATTTTTTTTTCGGTCACTTAGCCCTTTGAGTACCATGACGCGTTTCCCTATTCATTCTGCTTAATATCTGGTGATTTTATGCAGCTTCAGAGACTTATGCTGGGGATTAAAATAGTGAAGACTGGCCTTTAATTTTCTAAACTCTATAGTCCCTTCTTAATATCTATAAAATGGTCTAATCGTACACAAATCTCAAGGTAAAAATGTATCCCAGTATTGAAGGGGTTATTTTGCTAGAGTAAATTTGCTATTGACCTGTAGTGTGATGCTTTTATTTTCTTTCTTTATTTGCAGAATAGATAAATGCTGTCATTTGTGTAGATTCATATTTATAATCATGTTTTCCCTCTCTCCTTCTCTGCAGGTATATGGAGAACAGCCTGCTTGTCCACTCCGTCCCGACGAAAGGTCAGTATTGCATATATTTAGTTGGTTATCGTGAGCAGCTCCTCATTAGCACGTGTGCTCCCACTGCTTCCGCTTCCACCGGTGACCTCTACTACATTAAATTGTTGGGTGTGTCTCCAGCTTGCAGGGAATGAGCGTTTCTTTTACTGCGCATCCACACATTGCATTTGTTATCACTGGAAGAAGAAACATAATAATGTGTTCCTGCCTGTGATGACTTTTCGCTGGAATCTCTTGCCGCACAGTCTCATTGTGGACAACCCATAGGACTGCAAGATAAAAAGCAAATGCCAAGAAAAATGTGTTGTTTTGCATAGCGTTGCAGTGCACACCACAGTGGATGTTATTTTTTTCGTTCTCTCCATCAAAAAAAGATGTAAATCAACACTTTTAGGAATAATTCTTATTTTTCTGAGATACATTTTTTTTCTGAATAATGAAGTTACCCTTGAAGAGTACAAACGGGAGACCTCGTGAATATGTAAAACGTGACATTTACATAGCGGGCTTTGTTTGATGAGGGAGTGGGGGAAGGCGAGAAGTGGGCTCTTGGGGAGCCTGCACATGTGCTGCTCACTTAAAAGCAAGGAAGCTAAAGTCATGCTTCAGTTTGTGTGTGTGTGTGTGTGTGTGTGTGTGTGTGTGTGTGTGTGTGTGTGTGTGTGTGTGTTCTCGATGTTGTCGTTGTGGTCGTCGTCTTCTCCTGTTTTATCTCCTCCTTCACCTCCTTTCCTTCTTTCTCTTCCTCTTCATCTTCCTTTTCCTCCTCCTCCTCCTCCTCCTCCTCCTCCTCCTCCTCCTCCTCCTCCTCCTCCTCCTCCTTTCCTTTCCCTTTCCTCTTCCTCTTCCTCTTCCTCTTCCTCTTCCTCTCCTCCTCCTCCTCCTCCTCCTCCTCCTCCTCCTCCTCCTCCTCCTCTTCCTCTTCCTCCTCCTCCTCCTCCTCCTCCTCCTCCTCCTCCTCCTCCTCCTCCTCCTCCTCCTCCTCCTCCTCCTCCTCCTCCTTCTCCTCTTTCTCCTCCTCCTCCTTCTGCTTTGCTGTCCTATCTCGACCACTGGTAGTTAGTAGATAGTCTTCACAAACAGCGTAGTAAGGACCTAAGGGTCTGTTGCTGTTTGCCTTCCTTTGTATTCCTTTGTATTCCTCCTCCTCCTCCTCTTCCTCCTTTTCTTCCTCTCCATTTTTCTCCTCCTCTTCCTCTTCCTCCTCCTCCTAGCTAATTTTCAAATCCTCGTATCTTTATGAACTTATTATGGCATTGACATCAGAAATATATATTATCATTTATATATGTTTAAGATGTTCTGTTGGTGTTACAAGTTTGATTGATGGATAACTACAGGATTTAGTAAGGTAATTCATTACACATCATTATAAATAACTATATCCTCTTCATTAAAAAAAAACCTGATGAAAAAAAACTAAAAAGAATATGTCAACAGGAATGGGACCATCAGGAAATGTAGCTCAGCCTCCATATTCAAGAGTCATTTGGGTTATTGTTTTTATCTTTTATATTTTTTGTGTTTATTATATTATTGTATTTTTTTTGACACCATCTTTTCTTGGTCGGTGTGTCATTGAAAAGATCGAGAATAACATGCTTTACCTGCAATACCTTTTACCTGAATATCTCACCGCGGAGTATTGAAAAAAACTCTTTTACCTGAACATCTCACCGCGGAGTATTGAAGAAAAAAAACTTGAATTGTTATCCTTTGTTATTCTCCATTCACGTTCTTTACTGAGAGTTGTTCTTTTTCCTGACCAGATGGAGGTGCTCTCTCTCTCTCTCTCTCTCTCTCTCTCTCTCTCTCTCTCTCTCTCTCTCTCTCTCTCTCTCTCTCTCTCTCTCTCTCTCTCTCTCTCTCTCTCTCTCTCTCTCTCTCTCTCTCTCTCTCTCTCTCTCTCTCTCTCTCTCTCTCTCTCTCTCTCTCTCTCTCTCTCTCTCTCTCTCTCTCTCTCTCTCTCTCTCTCTCTCTCTTTGTTATGATGTCCTATGCATATTATTTAATGCATGTAGCACCTCTACCTTAAGTTATCACTGTGATAAAGTTATTGTAAATCAAAATTGTGTTGCTAAAGATGCAGTGACATGTGCGTCTGGCTGAGAGAGCTAAAACAACGAATTGGCGAGACTGTGATTTTGCTCGAATACCAAAATACTGAATAGCATGTCGCCTTTTTGCGATGAGTTTGGATTTTTTTTTTTTTATTGAATTTCATTTGTGGTTTGGGATCGTCCTCGCTTTCTCTTATATCCCTCTGTGTTTTTGCCATGTAAAACTGTAATCTTTCTCTTTTACCCCTCTTAGTATAATTTGTGATATCGTTTTCAGTTTTGTTGTTGCATATTGTGACAGTAAATGCTGTGATTTTGCTCATTCACTAGTGAACTCTTCGTCTCTCATTTTATTCTCACTCGCTTTTTTCTGCCTGATTTCTTTATTTCGTTACATTCAAAGGTTTTATTTATTTTTTTACGTTAATATTATTCTACTATATTTTTCTCACAAAGAGATGCAATGTGCTTCATGCACAAACTGTCTCTAAGATCATGTTCACCTTTAGAGATAGATGAGATGACTGTGACGCCATCAGGATGAAATAGAGAAGTGAAAGATAAAAAAAGAGTTGTTTAATATATTTTATGGTTTTGCATCAAAAGTCACGCGTTGAGCTTGAACTGGAAAGATTTTTTTTATTGATAGAGATTCTGTCTAGCTGAAGGACACTCTTGGTATGATTTCGGAAAACATAACGAGGATGACACGGAAGATGGAAAGCACAAGCACTGGTTGTCAGCAGCCTCTCTATCATGAGAATATTGCGGCGGGACATTTCGGTTTTTTCTCTAAATGTCGAATAAAAGTTTTTTTTTTTATCAACTGTGAACTTTGAGTGAAACTTGTCATTCATTTGTAGCCTCTATCGTGCACATCTTAAGATTACATTTGCCTGCGACGAGAGCCGCGTGGCTCCTTCATCATCTTGGTCTTGCATCCTAAACTGAAACAATCTGAAGTAATCTTACACGTTAACAAGAGTTGGGATCTCGCTCAGGCACCAAGAGGAGAGTAATTAGAGCATGGAACTAAGACGCAGGTGGCCAGGTAATTAATATGTAAAGTGAATTTCCACCGTTATATAGATGGATTCTGTAACGAGCACCGATTCAGGTTTACCTTGGGGTTTTACTTTCTCCGTTTCTCAATGCAACATAATCTACGTCATCACGGATAGCTATTTTGTCTTATACTGTATGTGCATATTCTAATTTTTCATGAACTTGCTAGATTTGCACACAGCCGCGTCACAAACGCCTGAGTGGCAAGTCATGCTGGCCTTGAACATATATATATTTTTTTATTCTGTTTTTTTTTTGTGAAATCATATCGTCGTGTTTACCTTCCAAGGATATAAATAATATATTCGAAGTTGAATATTCCCGGGATTGCAAGATTGCGGAAGAAAAAAACGAAGGGGACGCTTGAAAAGCGTTGCGACATGCTGCAGACGATTGCCTAAAGTAATTTCCTTAAATTTTAAAATGTGGAAAATAACAAAAGTAAAAATAAAATTATTCTTTTCAAAGTGGACTAATGTAGATAATGAAAAAAAAGATTGAATTAGATAGGATATAAGAATGTTACCGAATAATAAAGTGTGATAATGCTTTAATATATTTAATGACATTGAAAATATAGACAACTGGCGAGGCAGAAGCAACCAAAAAATAAAGAGAATTATGTTCTGCAATCTTGCATATCAAACTTTCATGTTGGAGTGCCGACATTCGCTTCATGGGAGGCGAAAAAAATGTGGGTGGAATTGTAGAGTAGCACTACGCTCATGCTGCAACCTCTAAGGTAAAAATAAATAGATAATTAATTTGAGAAATTGACAGATAAATAACAAATCAAAATGAAAAACGAAATAGTGTAATAAAATAAAGGTAACGTACGGACTGCACCGATATCATACACTCTCCGGAACGGCATTCACAAACGTGGCAGTCATTTCGTGAATGTGAGAATAACTATCA